>NC_092638.1:35581690-35712496 GCF_039555335.1 Amphiura filiformis | reverse complement strand
TTGTTTTTCCAATACCCGGGTACCAAAGAATGTACAATAATACTAGATATTAGTGTTGTTACTGGTGTTGTTTTTTTCCAACAACAGGTGCCTAACAATGTACAATACTAGTTACTAGTATTGTTTTTCCAATACCCAGGTGCCCAAGAATGTACAATATTAGATACTAGGGTCTATGCCCTAATTTGAAAATGGACCGTCCCACTCGATTTGTAAAAAGGTCGCGAACCCTTTCGGTGGACCCAAGTAACTGCCTAAAATGAGGCAAAATTGAAAAGAAATGGGGTTTTAAATTGAACTTTGGAATTTGAAAAGTATAAATCATGTTAGGTCTAAGGCTGTGCTAACACTTTTCTTTGACGAATTTGGCCACAAGTTTTTATTTTTTCAAATATCTTAAAAATTCAAGAATCTAAGCTAATTGAACAGACAGTAGTGTTGTTTTTCCAATACCCGGGTACCAAAGAATGTACAATAATACTAGATATTAGTGTTGTTACTGGTGTTGTTTTTTCCAACAACAGGTGCCTAACAATGTACAATACTAGTTACTAGTATTGTTTTTCCAATACCCAGGTGCCCAAGAATGTGCAATATTAGATACTAGGGTCTATGCCCTAATTTGAGAATGGACCGTCCCACTCGATTTGTAAAAAGGTCGCGAACCCTTTCGGTGGACCCAAGTAACTGCCTAAAATGAGGCAAAATTGAAAAGAAATGGGGTTTTAAATTGAACTTTGGAATTTGAAAAGTATAAATCATGTTAGGTCTAAGGCTGTGCTAACACTTTTCTTTGACGAATTTGGCCACAAGTTTTATTTTTTCAAATATCTTAAAAATTCAAGAATCTAAGCTAATTGAACAGACAGTAGTGTTGTTTTTCCAATACCCGGGTACCAAAGAATGTACAATAATACTAGATATTAGTGTTGTTACTGGTGTTGTTTTTTCCAACAACAGGTGCCTAACAATGTACAATACTAGATACTAGTATCGTTTTTCCAATACCCAGGTGCCCAAGAATGTGCAATATTAGATACTAGGGTCTATGCCCTAATTTGAGAATGGACCGTCCCACTCGATTTGTAAAAAGGTCGCGAACCCTTTCGGTGGACCCAAGTAACTGCCTAAAATGAGGCAAAATTGAAAAGAAATGGGGTTTTAAATTGAACTTTGGAATTTGAAAAGTATAAATCATGTTAGGTCTAAGGCTGTGCTAACACTTTTCTTTGACGAATTTGGCCACAAGTTTTTATTTTTCAAATATCTTAAAAATTCAAGAATCTAAGCTAATTGAACAGACAGTAGTGTTGTTTTTCCAATACCCGGGTACCAAAGAATGTACAATAATACTAGATATTAGTGTTGTTACTGGTGTTGTTTTTTCCAACAACAGGTGCCTAACAATGTACAATACTAGATACTAGTATTGTTTTTCCAATACCCAGGTGCCCAAGAATGTGCAGTATTAGATACTAGTCTTGCTTTTTTTAACGACCGGGTGCCCAATAATGTGCAATAACAGATATTGGTGTTCTTTTCTCACACACCGGGTGTCTAATAATGTTCAATATAAGACATTATCATATACATTTACTTGTAATGTCTTTTCAATACCTGGTGCCCAAGAATGTGAAATATTAGATATTAGTGTTGTTTTATATATAATACCCGGGTACCAAAGAATATACAATGTTAGATATTAGTGTTGTTTTTCCAATACCCGGGTACCAAAGAATGTATAATATTAGGTATTAGTGATGTTTTTCCAATACCCAGTGCCAAAGAATTGCAATATTAGACACTAGTGGTCTTTTTAACAGCCGGATGCCCCAAAATGTGCAATAACAAATACTGGTGTTCTTTTTCCAACACCAGGTGCCTTACAATGTACAATATTAGATTCGGGTGTTGTTTTTCCAATACCCAGGTTCCCAAGAGTATGCAATATTAGATACTAGCCTTGCTTTTTTAACAGCTGGGTGCCCAATAATGTGCAATAAAAGATATTGGCGTTGTTTTCCAGACACCGGGTGCCTAATAATGTACATTAGATACTAGTGATGCTTTTCCAATACTCGGGTGCCAAAGAATGTACAATATTAGATACTAGTGTTATTGTGCCCAATTCTGTGCAATAACAGATACTGGTGTTGTTTTTCCAATACCGGATGCCTAACAATGTACAATATTATATACTAGTGTTGGTTTTCCAATACCCAGGTGCCCAAGAATGTGCAATATTTGATACTAGTGTTGCTTTGTTTTTAACGGCCGGGTGCCCAATAATGTGTAATAACATACTGTTGTTTTCTCAACACCGGGTGCAACAATGTACAATATTACATACTAGGTTTTTTTAAACAGCCGGGTGCCCAATAATCTGCAATAACAGATAGCCTACTGGTGTTGCTTTCAATACCCGGATGCCAAGAATGTGCAAT
This sequence comes from Amphiura filiformis, assembly GCF_039555335.1. Lineage (NCBI taxonomy): Eukaryota > Metazoa > Echinodermata > Ophiuroidea > Amphilepidida > Amphiuridae > Amphiura > Amphiura filiformis. The sequence continues at coordinate 35,710,052 of NC_092638.1, read as the reverse complement.
ATTAATTCATAATCTTGTCTTATCCAGCCTTTATTGACAGATACACGAGTATGATTGACCTGGATCTGGTACAATATTCCCAACGCTCTTAGAGAGCCAAGTGAGAAGAAGTGTGCTGTGCGGTAGTGTATTTTAGTCCTTTTGTTGCTTGTGTAGGTGTGTTATACTCGCTTCCTTCAACGGTTTGTCTTGAATGGTTGCTATACTTGACTGTAGGGTGTTGCAATATGTTATTGTCTCCGGGAAGGAGAACTTATGACAGTCCTTATTTGATGTATTCAGTTTGTATGCTTCACTGTGGTTTTGATTTAACATATACCCAGGTGGACGTGTCTCCATCAACAACGACTCTCTGGTTCCTCTTTGTCTGGAAATTTGAGATCCAGTTCAAGGTATTGCCTGTGATGCCATAATTATTGATTTTATATCATAAAAGGCGCTGTTTTGGGTTACACAGTCGAATGCCTTAGAAAAGCCCATAATCACTAGATCAACTAAGGATCGCTTATATAAGGATCTAATAAAGAACTTTGGGAATAGGACTCGCTAAATATTTTAACCGGCGAGGTAGGTACCAGGGAATAATCACACGGCTTGGTAGATGCGTCTTGGTTCACTCGTCTCGGCTAATCCCTCAGATTGGTATTCGGTTCATCGTCTCTTCATCATAGATTTGGCCTGAGTAGGGGCGCTAAAATAAAGTTCTTCATAGAACCAGAGGTTCAACCAGGGACTTATTTAGGCTTTTAGAATCAGCCAAGCACGAGTACTATCACACAAACATGAAGACAATCAAAACCCAATTTACTGTTAATTAAGTTATATTTATTACTTACTACATCTTCTTCATTCGGTATGAAACTTTATATTAAAACTAACATGTGAACTAGGAGTAGAACAAACTCCATTATCAAGTAATAATTAGCGAGAATTGTTCTCGCTCTAAAATAAGAAGTTGTGTTCAAATCTTGACGCACACGGAGAGTTTATGGAGAGATGTTAACCATCTGAGTGAATGCCACAGACTACAATTAAACATCCGTTTGCATCGTCCACAAAACCTTCGTTTACAAAAGACCATTGTGACGTTTAACGATAGTCTAATCGAAATGATACGAGAGAGTGATCTCACTCGAGGTGAATGACACCATGATTTTTGAATAAATAAATAAATTAAAATAGAAGGCACGGGATATAAAATAATATATCGCCACAACATACGCCCTCCCTAAAAGTTTTGGCGCCTGACAAAAGTAAATTTATTGAACACCAAATTTGTTCTACTTTCCAGTTCATAATTGAATTATTGCAAATTTCATTTATGTTTATACAATCATTGACTGTCTCTGATACAATTCAGGACATTTTTATAATTCATTGATTATTAAACAAAATTTTATGAAGGTATATCCATGCGATATAAATCCTCTTATCCTCGTCAGTGTATCCTCGTTGTGTGATGTTTTCAATATGCGAAGATAATATAAAGTTCTTTATAAAAAGCAGCGTACAGCTTAGTTTTGCTGTTTGAAATACAATGTTTAAATGTTCAACATAATAATAGTTATCGTAGATCATCAAATTAGCGTAGAAAATCGTTCTTCATCATAATTGTAAGTTCTTCTTCGCTTAAATTGTTTCCTTGTTACGAAATGTAATTCATCAATGCCTTGTCGTATCAGCATCTGTGGAACTCCTGATACCGAATTGACCCGAAAATTTACATAATTATGTTAAAGGCCTAATTTTCAGGTAATTTCGGTTTCACGGAAAAAGTCAAGACTACATTGTATTTACATTACACAAACATATCCCTTACATACCCTCTCACGTACTTAGACCAAACTCTTCTCCGGGGTTCCAAAATGATTACATCGAGATGGGAATGTTTCTTTTGAGGATTTTCTCGGACTGATTTCCTTCAATATCGCAATATATTGTAACACGCTGAAGTACATATCGCGAAATACAATAATATACCTTACTTTAATTGAATCAAAATAAAATGATGGTGGCATCAACATTACAATTCTACATTTCTTAATTTCTTAAATGTTTCATTACTTAATTACCTACAAACAATTTGTTCCAATATTGTACAAATCCACAACATACGCGCCAACCAAATATACATTCGGGTTCATTGTCATTATAAATCAAAATACATTATTTTGTGATAATCCAATTCCACACAATTACAAATAGTACAATTGTGACAAACTTTCAAATTACAATTCAAAATCAATTCAACATATAACTTTCTACATTTATCAAATGCCAAATATATTTGTTTTCATTTTGACGTCCTTGACTTTTATATTAGTCATTCATAAATTTGTAAATGCACACAAATCTTTAGAAGTATTCTTTGATAATTACAAATCACATAATAATTATAATATTATGCCTAATTTCACATTTTTTTAAAGACATTATATTTTTCATACAGCCTTTTGATCGAGTTGCTTACAACTGATCTAACAATGATACTGATTCCATAGTCTGGCCTTTACAGTTTACCAGTAATTTTGACAGGATTGGTCTTCAGAGACTCAAGAGCAGCTGCGTTCAAGTTTGTCTCTGGTTCCCAAGTGTTTCTTGATTTTGGAAAATCTCGCCACTTTATGATATTCTAGACGCCCATTTCTATAGCGTCCTCTGATAATATGCTCAATCACATATTCAGGAGTTTTATCCTGAACTGGTGGCAGACCTGGAATGATTGGAACCTTTGTTTTCTCAGATTCTTGTGTGGCCAAAAGAGGAAGAAAAGAGTCCTCAGGACAATCGTCTAGAACAAGTCCTGGAATTGGATCTCTTTGTTCTAAATCGGTTGGTTCAGTATCATTGCTTGGTCGGACATACCTATCATATGCAAATTTCATACGATTGACGTGAATTGGTGTAGTAATCAATTTGTTGTTTTCTAGATTACGTACACGGAAATTGACTGGACCTGTTTGTTCAACAAGCAGGTATGGACCCGACCAGAATTTCTGAAGTTTGCGTGAAAGTCCTTGCTGCAATGCAGGAATATATATCCATACTGAGTCTCCAACTTGATAAGGAACTTCCGTTGCACTCTCATCGAAACGTTCTTTCATCTTGTTTTGATTTTGCTCTGCGTGACGTTGTGAGATCTTCCTTACAATTTCTAATTGAGAGATTAGATGATGAATGTGCTCTCTGGGATTCTGTTCTGCATAATTGCAGTCTGACGTGAGCGTTACATCTAAAGGAAGTCTCGCTTCTCTACCATACAAGAGAAAGAACGGACTGAATCCAACGGAGTTTTCAGCAGGAGTTGTACGGTATGCAAACTGTATGGTAATATATTGATCCCAATCAGTATGGAATTCATTTACATAGTGTGAAATGGTGTCTAAAATTACAGCATTGTACCGCTCTTGTATCGCGTTGCATTGTGGGTGATAACTTGAGGTATTCAATTTCTGTGTTCGCATGATTCGACACACTTCCAAAACGATCTTGCTAAGAAAATTTTTTCCTCTATCGCTTAATAACGTTTCTGGACAACCGTGGACACATATGACATTATCGAAAAATGCTCTTGCTATTGTTGAAGCATTTGTTACTTTCAAAGGTACCAAAATGGGCCACCTGGTGCAGTGATACGTAAAGCAAAGAACATAACGGTTGCCAGAGGTTGTAATTGGTAAAGGTCCTAAAATATCAACACTAACGCGTTGGAAAGCACCTGGTACTTTCATGATTTGCATTGGGGCGATAACTTTGTGCCTATGCGTTTTGTGTTGAGAACAGGATATGCAAGATCTAACCCAGTTATCTACATCACGATACATCCCTTTCCAGAAGTACCGCTGACGAATTTTGCTGTAAGTTCTTTGAATTCCAAAATGTGCAGCTAACACGTGATCATGACAGTTGTTCAGAACTGTATCAACAAAAGTTATTGGAACATACAACTGATAAGTATTCCTTTCTGGCATGTGCCTCTTTGCTGGGGTATGCCAAATGTGATATAATAATCCTTCATGGACATAATATTGATCAGCCTGCAACAACAGATTTCTAGCTTTAAGAGCATTATCTGGCAATTTGTCGTGCTCTAGAAAATTCAACATAGAACTAGCAAAAGTATTGGTCAGCAGTGCATCTTTAAACCCTTGTAAATTGATTTCAGCTGGAAGAGTCGGTACATCTTTGTTTTCCACCTTTTGTCATTCCCAACACGTTTACCATATTGATAACGTATATTTTTGACAACAATCACTTCAGGTTTTGTGTCACTTCTAACATCACTATCTACATTGTCATCAGGCAGCTCAGACAAGACGTCTTCCGAAATCTTGTCTAAGTCTGAACCTATCCATACATTGTTTAATTCTTCAGAATTTTGTGAATCAGTCTTACAATGGTTACAATCGACACAAGTGTTTAGAGAGTCATAGTTTAACCTACTAAGTGCATCAGCGTTACCATTATTGCGTCCCCTGACATGTACTACATCAAATGTATATGCTTGAAGTTTAATTGCCCACCTAGCTAAATGACCAATTGTTTGTTTCTTGCTGAAAAGCCATTTCAGTGCACAATGATCTGTGACTACTGTAAATTTTACACCATGTTGTAGATATGGGGCATATTTTTAGTCGCCTTCACCAACTGCCAAGGCCTCTAATTCTGTGGTCGTGTAATTCTTCTCACCTTTGTGCAAAGCTCTACCACCATACGATATGACTCGTTCTTTTCCATCTTGATTTTGAGCCAAAATGAATCCTAACCCTACCCCACTGGCATCGGTTTGCAAAATGAATTCCGTGCCATCAAATCTAGGATATGCCAAAATTGGTGGTTCTTGCAACTTTTGTTTGAGTGTTTCAAAAGCAGTTTTGCACTTTTCATCCCAAACGAAGTGCACTTCTTTTCTTGTTAAATTGGTGAGGGGTTCTGCAATCTTACAAAAATCTTTGATGTATTTTCGGTAGTACCCTACAAAACCCAAAAATGACCTGACCTCAGAGACCTTGGTAGGTGGGGGATACTCCTTTACAATTTTGACTTTGTCAGGATCTGTCGCAACACCATTTTCACTCACTGTATGAGCTAAGTATTTCACTTCTTTCTGACCAAATGAACATTTCTTTGGCTGTAGTTTTAGACCAGCTTGACGAAAACGGTCAAACACTTGTTTTAGATGACATAAATGCTCAGAAAATGAATTACTGAAAATGATGACGTCATCCAGATAACATAGAACAAACTGCCAGTTAAGACCTCTCAAAACTTCTTGCATAGCGCGTTGAAATGTCGCAGGAGCGTTATGAAGGCCAAATGGCATTCTTTGGAATTCAAATAGACCATCTTGTGTCACAAAAGCGGTGAGAGGTTTTGAACTCTCTTCTAAGCCTATTTGCCAATAACCTGAAGCAAGGTCTAAAGTTGAGAAGTATTTGGGTTTGGCAGCGCCTAAGCTATCTAGTGCGTCGTTAATGTTTGGCAAAGGAAAATTGTCACGTGGACAAATATCATTCAATTTCTTGAAATTTATCGCAAATCTATAAGAACCTGGAGAACCAGCCTTGGGTACCATACATACAGGAAAACACCATGGACTAGTTGACTCTTTAATAATTCCTTGATCTAACATTTCATTGACTTGTTTCTTGATTTCCGCTTGAATATGTGGAGTATATCTATATGGTCGAGATCTAATTGGTGGATGTCCATTTGTTTTTATTTCATGTTTTACACCAGAATAATCTCCATGCGGACCTCCTTCCACTTTAAATATATCAATGTATTCGTTGAACAAATTAGTAATTTCTGACATTTCTGAAGATGACAAATGTTCAGTGTTTACAGATACTTTAGAAAGTACTTCTTGAAGCCTAGGATCCTCATCCTTACTATCTATTGGTGATGAGTGAATTTCATTGACAAATTCTTCCTTCAAGTTAGGAAATGGAACTATTTTCTCAGATTCAATCAGTGTAAAAGTGCCTAATTTAGTCCTAGGATACAAAATGATACAAAATCAGTTGTATTCATTACAACTAAATGAGCACATTGATCAATTACACTTGACACCGTATTGGCAACTAAAATTCCCAGGGCAGTAACACGCCTACCACCTTGACAGAGACCAATGGTTTGTACTGGTAGCCTATTGTTTATCTTTGCACAAACTACAGACTGAGTGTGAGGGGAATTTCTTGTTTCTCTAGCACTCTAATCTGACTACGCTTTTTGAGCTTCAACTTACTTTCACCACAATCAATAATGGCACAATGTTTCTTCAAAAACTTCTTGCCTAAAATGATGCAAGAACTAAGATTGCGTGCAATATTCAAAGGCACCGGAAAAAGTACACCATTGACAGATATGACCAAAACAATAAATCCTGTTACCTCTAAATCACTACCATTTGCTACTCGAGCAGATTTAATACGAGGTTTTTGTATCATATGATGAACAGAATGCAGGTTTGAATACAACCAATCATGGTTTATTAAATTAATTGAAGCACCTGTGTCAACCAAACATTCAACTGGATTGCAATTTATGGAAGCCGAAATGGTATTTGAATCAGACAAATTAATTTCAACAAATAAATCGGAATTGTTCATATCACTCTGTCCATAAGGTGGTAAAGGGCTATGTCCTCCCTTTTTGTCACAATTGGCAAATACATGTTCATTCTTACGACTATACTCACTCCCACCTGCATGTTTTTGAACATGCTTGTTTTTCTTACGATCCCTCGCAGATGGGTACATTAGTTTAAAGGTTTACCGTCAATTCCCTGTTTTGCATAACATTTTTCTCCACCCATGGCCTATACGTCCACATCTATAACATGTTATGTTTCGTTTGGTAGACCTATTGATGGGCACATGATCTTGACTTGAGTTTGCAAAGGAAACCTTTTTACTATCTTTGTCACTTTCTAACTTCCCCAGTCTAGTACTTATATTAGAAACCATGTTTGCTACAGAATCCAATGTTACATTTACTTCATTCACTGAATTACTAGAGTTTTCTACAGTTTTAGTACTAGATGTGTCACTTTCAGCGGTTTGCTGCACTGCGATACCTAATCGTGCCGCGTCTAAGGCATTACGGAATGTCTTAGGTTCTTTGGAAAACACAAATCCACGCAAAGAAGGCAATAGACCTCTGACAAAAATTGACATTTGCTCGGAATCTGTTTTACCAACTTGTCTGCACCAGCGCATAACATCTGACGCGTACACATCCAAAGTTTCATTGATGAGTTGTTTACGCGACAGCAATTTTGATTCAATTCCCTAACGTCACGAATCACCCTCAAAATTCTCCTTAAGAAGAGCCTTAATCTTATCAACCGTGTCCTTATCGCTTTCGGGTATTGACTCAAGAAAGACGCTAGCATTGCCCTCAATTTTAATTGTCAGAGCCAATGCTGCTTTTGGCGCAGTATAATCTCGAAGTGTAGCATAATTTGAAAATTTGGTAATAAAAGAATCTAAATCATCTTCAGGATCTCCTGAATATTTGATTTTTAAATCGTACATGTCGTATATAGTAGCCATGTTTAAATCAGAATCTAATATTTCATCATCAGAACTACTATCAGATGTATTAGAAATTTCTTCAGAGCTATCATTCAACTTTTCTTGTAATTTAATTTCATCATCACCAGAAGCCATGGATGCTTACAAAAATTAAATCCATCACAATATTTGTCATCAAAATAAGTTGATAAATTGACTCGCTTTAATAAAGCAAAATTATTTAGAATATTTTCAAAGTCAACTTATTAATTTACATCAACAAAGTTTTGCAAATAACCTACATACGAGGGGCAGTCAGTATGTTTTAAGAGTTGACTCGTGACGTCATTTGTGGATTGTTTTCATGGCATTTCTCAATGATTACATAAACACTGTACCTTTGTCTTTCAAACAATACATGTAAACATTATATCATACACATAATTACGTAACAGCATTAGCATAAAATCAATAGTCTAGGGACACTGCCAAATCACGCAAAAAGGCGGGCCTTTTAAATTACAGAAAAAATACGTGTTTACAATGTCCGAGAACAGCAAAAGTACAAGGTGCATATGGCTAGTTTTCGGCAGGAATAACCACTAGGTCCTCAGTTTGCATTTGATAAAATATGCGACTTGCCATTAAACTGTGGTGGAAATGGGACGTCTGGAAACGTCAACAACTTTAGGGCTTGAATGGAAGCGAAATTATTCTGCAAAAATGGCGAAAATAAAAAGGCATTTACTACAAATGACATCAATTATCTCCAAAATGAAACAGTCTAAACTATAATGACTGGTCACGTGTGAGAGCTGGTACTTAGTGCGATGATAACTGGTGCAAATCAAACAACAATCTGCGCATGCGTAGGTGGGATGACCGATACAACATGGTGGAAATGCACGAAAATTGCAAAATTCCATGTAAATAGGGCCTAAAATATTACAAAATGCTATGAAAATTGTAATTTAAATATTCATATGAATTTTTATGGATGATCTCAACCTGAAATGAACAGAAAAGTTTTAAAAATAAATTTCTCATTCAAACGACGGCCTCTCTCTTTGTACCACTACTTTTTGTATAAATGTAACAATGGTAGAATAACAGTTATATTTTAATCACGGATTCAAATATTTTCTAGGGAGACTCCCGTTTAAATGTTTGGAGACTAGTCAAAATTTAAATTTCCACGTTTGCTATTTTTGGCAATATCAAAATTTTTAAAGAAAGAAAAGCCGTGTTTTTGTCAAAAATAAGGCATATTTGACCACGCATTTTAAATGAATTAAAACCTTTACAACCCAACAAACATGGTTTAATGAACTGGTAGTTTGTGTTCTATTACTGTTCCAAAAGGCAGCATTCTCCATTCTTTAATTCCCGAGAAAATATAGAAAATACAACACATCTCATTTCAGCCTCTTATTTCCCTTAACAAAAACGACTCAATTTCACCAAGTGACTCTAGACCATTGATTTTATGCTAATGTTGTTACGTAATCACGTGTGTGATATAATTTTTACATGTGTTGTTTGAAAGACAAAGGTACAGTGTTTATGTAATCATTGAGAAATGCCATTAAAACGATCCACAAATGACGTCACGAGTCAACTCTTAAAACATACTGACTGCCCCTCGTACATACAAGTTTTCCACTATCTATTTACATGCCATTAATTCACTGACCAAATAATTCATATTAGCAATCATAGTATACTCATGGAGGTATATAAATAAATGGAGAATGATCTAGCCAAGCATCTTTTGTACTACGTTGGTTATGACCAATTATTGTTGAATAGGCAATTTCAGGGGATATTGATTATGCTAAGCTGATTACATTGTTAAGTCTGTTTCACTGGTCATTTATTTCAATGGGGTGCTAAATGCAGTTACTTATAATGTTTATTGGAAAGTGCTCATGTTTCAGAAAATTTAATATCAAAATGTCATTTTCGCCAAAAAATTGCATTGAAATCAGTCTTTTGAATAAAATAAACACCCTATCTGTAGGCCTATACCTGTTATATTGTGACCCCCCTACATTTTGGTCATGATTCTTGAAAAATTAAATTAGGCTATGACCCCCTATTTTTCTTTCCAAAAAGTTATGACCCCCCCCCCGTATAGGCCTATTTGGAACCCCCCTCCAAAGAAAATGATGGCCCCTAATAATAGTAATAATCATTTAGGCCTAAATACTGATAATTATTTATTATAAAATGAGAAGTTTAATGATGATGAAAAGATTTTAGCTGAATTCCGAAGTACTTCCGGTAAATTTTACTCGCTCTTAACTCAATTGGCCCAAATTGGCCCAACATAATTTTTTCACAATCGGAAGGTAAAAACGTTTTGCTTTCATTTGCACTATATTTGAACTCCCTCAGACCCCCTTAAAAGCTTAATATATGAACACGAAAACTAAGTATATTTGTCAAGTTACGGCACAACTAGTGTTGAAAACAGTTTCATAACTTGAGAACAGAACATCCAAATTTCATCGGGTTTTCGCACAATCATACATTGAAACTATAAGCTATCAAAACTGGCGACTTTGAACAGCTAATTGACTAGCTGACGTCATTATACAGTCTCTTTTACAAGCCTTCCGGTACGGGTCAATGTAGGGTCAATTCCTATGAGGAAATTTTGGGAGTGACGATCAATGAACCATGGTAGAGTCTCATAACCATCGTGGAGATCAATAGCTTGGCTGAAGTGGCTAGTCATTCAAGTTTGGTGACTCATTGAATAGAGGTAATCGGATAATCTCCATTTAAGAGATTAGAATTCTGGCGATCATTCTCCATTTATTTATATACCTCCATGGTATACTACAAACATGTTGACCATCAATGAACCCGGTTGACTGACAAAGAAAGCCAATTCAATTGAATGAGTAAATGTGCGCGAATTTTAAATACATGCCACGCCACAGTTTATGACGGCTGAATAAACAATCAGACACAATACAAAGCCAAGCTTATAACTGACTGAAGAAAGCAAGCTTCAATTCAATGAATACAATTGTACACTCCATTGATTACACATTAAAGCAAACCCGTCACATACACAGCTGGTATCGATTGGCAGCCAACGCCCATGTTTAGCGCAAAATTACTCAACTCGCCAAATTTTGAAATGAAATAGGCCTACTACGTGCCTAGACTATAGATAAAACACACAATATATGTTGATGCCACCAAAAATAAAACTTACCACCATCATATTAACTTACCAAAATAAAATTTGAAACAAAAATGGTAAGGGTAGCCCGTAGCATCACTCAGAAACTCCGCTGACGTCTTCGGCCGGCGATGAACAATATGTATTAATATATTGGGTAAAAATTGTCTCTTGTAAGTGTGATCTTTAAAATAACATTGATATAAAAATATCAAAACGCCTTGGCTTTCTCCACCATTTCTAATAAAGAACTTTGGGAATAGGACTCGCTAAATATTTTAACCGGCGAGGTAGGTACCAGGGAATAATCACACGGCTTGGTAGATGCGTCTTGGTTCACTCGTCTCGGCTAGTCCCTCAGATTGGTATTCGGTTCATCGTCTCTTCATCATAGATTTGGCCTGAGTAGGGGCGCTAAAATAAAGTTCTTCATAGAACCAGAGGTTCAACCAGGGACTTATTTAGGCTTTTAGAATCAGCCAAGCACGAGTACTATCACACAAACATGAAGACAATCAAAACCCAATTTACTGTTAATTAAGTTATATTTATTACTTACTACATCTTCTTCATTCGGTATGAAACTTTATATTAACTAACATGTGAACTAGGAGTAGAACAAACTCCATTATCAAGTAATAATTAGCGAGAATTGTTCTCGCTCTAAAATAAGAAGTTGTGTTCAAATCTTGACGCACACGGAGAGTTTATGGAGAGATGTTAACCATCTGAGTGAATGCCACAGACTACAATTAAACATCCGTTTGCATCGTCCACAAAACCTTCGTTTACAAAAGACCATTGTGACGTTTAACGATAGTCTAATCGAAATGATACGAGAGAGTGATCTCACTCGAGGTGAATGACACCATGATTTTTGAATAAATAAATAAATTAAAATAGAAGGCACGGGATATAAAATAATATATCGCCACAACAAGGATATGAGATACTGGACGGTAATTACTCGCAACAGACCTGTCGCCCTTTTTGTAACTTGGCGGTTCGCCAGTCGGCAGGTGATTCAGCAGAGTCAAGTGATTCGGAAAAGATCAAGCAGAGTGCAGGCGCAAGCTCCTCGATCAGTAGTAAGATTTAGAGGGTATTCCATCGGGTCCTGGAGCCTTGTGCTCATTAAGTTCTTTCAGAAGCTTTTGAACTCCATCCACATTAATGTCATTGGTGGCATAGACGGGAAGTGTTGTTTCATAGGCGTTACCCAAGACGTCGCCCAAGGCACGTGTCCCGGAAGTGTGGCCTGACTGGCCTCCTATATGGCAAGCCACATCATTAATAAATGCGAGTTTTGCCCGCTATACTGGTCGAGGAGCCCGCTATACTGGTCGAGGTGCACGCTATACTGGTCGAGGAGCCCGATACTGGTCGAGGTGCACGCTATACTGGTCGAGCAGCACGCTATACTGGTCGAGCAGCACGCTATACTGGTCGAGTATCACAACGCCGAACGGCGAGTTTTTCTGACGTCGATCTAAAATACTTATAGTTCACGAAAAAATACTACATGTAGGATTATAATAATGTTTAAAAACAATTTTGGTAAACTTTTTTCGGGGGGTGGGTCTTTTATCTATTTTTTTTCGGTACTAGTAGCCTATATCTCTTATAAAACGAAGCAATGTGCCCAGAAGTTTTAAAAGCGGGGTTCTCTTGCTCTCGTTTCTGATTGGACTTAAAGGCCCTTTCAGTGATTTCACAGGAACATTAAAAAAAATGGAAATTTGTCAGAGTTGCTTAGAAATAAAGAATAAGTCTACAGAATTTCATTAAACCACTTTTCCCTGATACATCGACAAATTAGTCAAAAAACAGAAGTTTTAGAAAGGTTTTCTACTTCAACTCAGATCGACTCGAGAAAATCGAGATTTTCGTACAGTGCGCCACCAATCGACTGGAAAAACTTCCTAGTCCAGTGTTTCTAGCACGGGGAAGTAGAGTCTAAATTGATTTAAAACAGACGCTTAATTTTTGTAGTAGAAAACAAAATAAGCAATTAAACGTCACCGAGGCAAACTAACGGTCAATTCAAATATGAAAAACAGTTAAAATTGTGTATTTTGTTTAAAATAGTAGCTACTGATGGAATAAGTAGTAGAAACAATACAACGCGTGTTGGTATGGTGGAGAGTGAGCTTCTTTCGATCTCGAGTCGGACTTTTGTACTGTCAGTATCAAAAGTCCAGATTCATGTAAATGCTTTATTTTGTTTAAAATACACGGCTTTCGACCGAACCACTAGCAGGCTATGTTAGCACATCTATGCCAATTACAAAGGTACCAAAATCTGAATTTTGATGATTTTTTACGATCGTCCGGATGAGCAAATCACTGAATGGGCCTTTAAGCCGTTAAGCCTACACAGGGCATTTAAACAAGCTGCGTCACACAGAGTTTTAACCCAATTAACGCGATCCACGATTTGCTAGTTTTGCGTAGGCCTACACGCGCATGTCATGATAATACGGGTGAACGACCGGTAGGCGTAATAAATACGGGGAAAAGATGTGAAAAGTACAAACAACATGAAGAGGTAGGCCTACTGTAATTAAAAAAGAAAACAAAATGAGGACAAACAGGTAGGCCTACGAGTATGTGGGTTAGCCTATAGTTAGTCACAGTAAGAAAATGAAAACGGGAATAAAATAGGCTAAAGAAGGAAAGAATAATAAAATCTAATAAAATTAGATGATTTAAATAAAAAAGGCTATTAAACTGAGGACAGAACTAAATAAATAACATGAAAACGGGAAATCACAAGCTAAGCAGCAAATAAAAAATGAAGTCAACAGGGAAATGTAAGAAAGGACAAATTTAGAAAATAATGGGAACGGGATTGAGTAAATAAAAAACATGGTAACGGAAATTTGCAAGCTTAGCAGCAAAATGTTTTTAAAAAATGGAACAAAATTGGCCCATGTAGAAGGAACTAAAAAGAAAGAAAGAAACTAAATGGAAACTTAGGCTTAACGAGGGTCAGACTCAGATAAATGAAATTTACCTTTTCAATGATTCTACCTGTTCAGTAATTCCTCCCGTTTTAGTGAACGCTCCCATTTACTTACCTAGCGGGGACCCGCGCGTAGCGCGGGTGTCCCGCTAGTGATGTATTATTTTGTATTGCTACTTGAAAAATGTTCAGAATGTTGTATGAACGGGGTTCATTCATAGGATTTCGGGCATGATCGTTAATTTATACGAGTGTTTAAGCGATCATGCCCGAAATCCTATGAATGAACCCCTAATTCAATGTTAGTTGCAAATTCAATCAGTCAGGTTATTTATTAATGTTATTTATTGAAGATTGGGTTTTTCCTTTAAACACCCCCCCTGGGTACTCACATGTATACGGGGATGTGCCTCCATGGTTTTAGTCTCAATGGGTTTTAGTCTCATATATTTTCCTACTTTATTTCCCCGGATAGTACTGCAGCATTACAAGGAAAGCCGTATTCAAAGACCACAAAAAATGTTTGGTTGTAGGCTACTTGTAGGGCCTACTCCACCGACCGATCCTAATGTGCAGGGCCGACCCATAATAGGCCTATATGTAGGCCTATTACGCCTATTAAGTCTATTTTTCTTTTCAAAAAAGAAAAATCCAGTTTTCCCACAAAATTTGTTTTCCTTCAATAATTCAAAGCACATTCCTGACAAGCACTTTTTATTGTGTAATAAACATTTAGACCATAATCAGAGAGGATGCCCACAATTAAGAATTAAAAATAAAATAATGAAAAATCATAAAAAAGTGAAATGTATATGATGATATTATATGATGTTATATAGGCCTACACTTAAAACCAAAATAAAGAAATACTTAAAGGGCCACAAAAATCACAAGCTATCTGGTCAAGAATGATAAGAGGAATACCGGTAACTAGAAAAGAGCGGGAACATTTTTACGTTAATTTATAGGCCTAATACGAAAAAGAAAAGAGATCAGAACCTTTAAAATAAAACACAGCACAATTTTCCTTTAATTTCATTTATGATATTTCCAATTTATTTTCCATTTTTACACATTAAACAGAACTTCAGTCACATTTTCAAAGGGCAACACCTGATATATACATGTAGGGCCTGTCATTTTTCATAGAGCGACCAATTTTCAGTAAGCTAGTGAGTCCAACTTTGGAGCAAAAAACAGTGGGTTGTGAACACGATATTGCCTTCATATTGCAAAATTGTTTTTAAACATCATGATGCAGTCATGTCTACAGTAGAATTCATCTCGACCTTTGCAGGACTTAACCCCATTAAAAGCTATTAAACCAAGATAACACTCATTGAAACAGCTCAACTGATTAAATCGGATCTTCTCTGGTTGTGCACAAGTGACTGTTTTCATGTGCGATATCGCACTAAGCTGGTATTCATAGCTTCAGTTGGGTAACCGATTATAAAGGAAACGAAAGGAAACAATGTTATGTGTGGCTTTGTTCACGAAATCAGACAATGTCGTGCTTTTTGTAAACCAGCATTCTTGAAAATGAGCAACATAATGATTTTTGACTTAACACGGTTTAGAAATAATTTCTTCATATTTTTGGTGTTATCTGTCGTTTACATGTCCTTCCTAAAACACAAAAGTACGACCCTCTCCAAACACCTAAATTAGCTAAAAATTTAGGACATGTTACAAAACTTTATTTTCTAGAACCTATTTAGAATAATTTAAATGTAGCTTTACCGGTTTTTTTGTGGCATCCTTCAGAAGTGAGCGGTCCGATACCAATATTTTCGGTCAAATCTCCATTCAAATAACACGGGGAGTTGTCTAGCTATGCCTTGCCCTCACTCATATTTTACAAAAGTGCGACCATTTCTGAACATCTAACCTAGCTGTAATTTTAGGTCATGTTAGAGAAATATATTTGCTAGAAGTTTTGGAGAATAAATAAAATATTGGCTGGTTATTTTTCACACAGTGATGTTAACTAGGCAAGTGTCCATTCTCCCAACATACATCATTTGTAGGGGTCACGCGTCAATGGTGAGAGCACTGTGTATTGTGTATAGGAAAACGGACAGTAACTGCAGTATGTTATTATACTACGTGTAGGCCTATTATTATTATACTACGTGAATATTTTAGATCGACGTCAGAAAAACTCGCCGTTCGGCGTGGTGAAAACTCGCCGTTCGGCGTTGTGAAACTCGCCGTTCGGCGTGGTGAAACTCAACCAGTATAGCGTGCTGCTCGACCAGTATAGCGTGCTGCTCGACCAGTATAGCGTGCTCCTCGACCAGTATAGCGGGCTCCTCGACCAGTATAGCGGGCAAAACTCGCATTTATGAATGATGTGGCTTGCCATACTCCTAAATGTTCAGGCCTCCTGAAATTAGAACCCCCCCGTCACTGGGTATCGGTAGTATATTTGCCGGTATACGTCAGTATCCCCCCTCCGCACGCACACAAATACAAACCGTGAAATATATTTACTATTGGAAGTAAATGGCCAACATTATCTATTTCCTATAAAATATTTAATTTGTCAATTCTTATTTTAAGGTAAATAAAGCACAGCCGACAGGTGTAAAAAGACAATGTATTCTTTCAATATTTTATTAAGATTGATAACCTGTATTCTTAAACACTTGAGAACGTTCCTGCAATCTTATTGGTTCTTACCCGTGTGATATGACACGATATCACACGGGTCAGCGAGTGTGCGTCAACGCGATACGCATACTCGCTATTTGGACCAATCGGAGGCGCACAGCAACAACGAGACTGATCGATTTTAAGCCCTAGGTAATTCCTTGCAAAATATAGATTTAATTTGATTAAGATTTCTATGATATTTTATTTGAATTGAAGTGTTTAAGAATGAGAATAAAGGTATTGTTTTTAGCCGCTGTCGTGCATCTACCGTCTCATATAACACGGGCGACATCATTATTTTTGGCGTAAAACAACTCGGCTCCGCCTCGTTGTTTTACTTAAAATAATGATGTCGCCCGTGTTATATGAGACGATAGATGCACTCCAGGGGCTAAAAACAATACCTTTATTCTCTAAATCAAATGGCTAGAACACGTTGCTGTAACTAATGCTATTAGCTACTGCAGCATGTTCAAAGACTTGAAATGGACATTTGGATTTATACCAATCGTGTATACCAATCTATAATCTATAATGAACACCCACCTTAAAAGCACATTGTATTTTCAAACATGCACATGATGCACATTGCACCACATACAAAGCTATCATGAGAAAATACTAGTAACACCATGTGTCTCCAGCACGCAAATGATATAACTGTAAATTGCTGTTTGGTGTACACAAAACATTATCTACTGAAGATAGCATATTAACATAGGATGCTACTTATGTAATATGCTATCTACTGAAGAAAGCATTGTATTAACACATGATGCTGTCTACTGAAGATATTACATAACCATGATAACATGCACACAGGTTTCAGGTTTTGTCTGGAAATCGTTATAATAATTTTAGCTTCCTTTCATACACTTGTGTATTGTTATTCCTGTTCCAAAGTAGAAACTGAACTTCAATAAATAAATAAATATGGCAAATATTTGAAAAAAGTATACACATCTCTTTCAAATAGCAACAGTAGATTTCAAGCTAAAGATATCATCAATACTACATATCATTAATTGCCCATCTTTTGTTTGTGCAAAATAATTTACTGGTGGGAATTTTTGGGCAATGCAATGGGCAGGTTGAACTCGCATCCAGTTTAACTTGATATCCGAGGTAAATACCTCCGCTTATTATAAAAATATAAATATAGTATCTTTATGGGATCGGATAGCAACGTTTGCACGGTATTTTTGTGGGACATGAGAGCACATCAGACATATGAAATTGCATTCTGAATACTAGGAATGTCCTTCTGATATCAATAATTTTGATTTTTTGAAATTCGCGATTAAATACAAATTTTATGGCAAATTATTAAAAAATTATATTTTTGACATTTAAAAGTCCTCGAAGTAAGCTTTATTAATCTAATGATATGTACTTAAGTGTATGTGGCTGGCAGGAAAAGCCGTCCATCGTTTGAAAAATGTTGACCTTTCGTATTGAAGCTATACATGAAGTTCCCCAATAGACCAACAAAATTTAGGTGTTTTTGGGAGAAAAATGTATATGTATCTTCAATACGAAAAGTCAAAATTTACAAATGATGGACGGCTTTTTCTCTCAGCTACGTACAATTTAAGTAAATATCATTAGATTTATAAAGTTTATTTCGAGGACTGTTTAATATCAAAAATATTTGCCATAAAATTTGTATTATATCGCGAATTAAAAAAAAAATCAAAATTATTTGATATCAGCAGGACATTCCTCGTATTCAGAATGTAATTTGGCATGTCTCAGCTTCCACAAAAAAATACTGTGCAAACGTTGTTATTCGACCCATTAATGATTTCAAATTTGAGATTTCACATAATTGGTTTTACACCTGTTAGGGTAATTTACATAATAATTGCACTGATTTAACCCAACACGTGTTTTGAAGAGGACATATACAGGTCTACGTGCATTTTGGTTACTAAAAAAATACAGAACTAATATTTTGAGATTAATTTTTTTTTATCAATTTCTGCCAAATGAAACACAGCTCAATCCTAATTATTTCATTTAGTACTAACTGGCAATAAATGTTAAATTTCACGAATTGACCAGATTTATGAAGGGCCAAAAAACATGCATTTTAGGGTGTTTTTCACATGCTGTGAATCAAGTCTAAAGACTAATTTCAATTTATGCATTATACATTTTGGAAAAGATATGTTTCATTCTTATAACCAATCATTTAATTAAAGTATCACACAAAACTGAAAATTTGAGCAAAATTTCGACATAGGCCCTAAACTTTGAATGCTTAGACTTTAAAATTATTTTTGTGACGCGATTGTGCCAAAACATGCCGAAAATGCATATTTTTTCAAGAAATTAGTAAAACAGTGAGCTTTTTCTTTTATCTCAAGTTATAGTACTAAATGAAAGATTAGGATTGAGCTATGTTTCATTCGTTTCAACTTAATACAAAAATGTTTAATCCCAAAAGTAGTCCCGGGAAAGTAGTGCTGTATTTTTCTAGAATAAGGAGTAGACATTGCGATTCTCATACGCCGTGAACGTTTGCTCGTCAAAACCACTCTCCCGTGACGGAGCGAAGTCACTTATTTAGTCAGTGTTTAATATTATACACGTACGCAATGAACGCGCAGAAATTCTAAGAATTTGTTCAGTCCACAATATAATGAAGACAATTAATGATATTGAATACACGAAGAAAAGCCCGATTACACAGTTTGACCAACGTGACTACTTTCCCCACGAAAAAGTATAATTTTGATAATGACATTATAAGCACGCAATGGTCCTTTATCTACAAAATATATTTTTGTTACAACCATAACATTAGGAAAGGTTTTGGTAGTTCATCTTACACTCGTTTGCTAAATGTATCAAACGTGAACGAACCATCGCGTACGTATTCGCTGTCGAAGTGACCAAATAATCGGATTAACTACCATAGCAATAGATGAATACAATTTTTGAATAGATCGCCCTGCACTACAAGCAGGTTGCACTGATCACCTATGTGTGTCTGCAATCATAGATGGAATACAATACGGCTCTTTTCAAAGATACTAATCTTACAGGTGCAAGTGATCAGCATTTCTTTGACATCAATTGTTCAATGCATAGGTACCGCGTGAACGATGTAGTACAGGGCGATCTATTCAAAATTGTATTCATCTATTGCTATGGTAGTTAATCTGATTATTACGTAACTTCGACAGCGAATAACACCGTTATTTGTCCGCCGCATATTTCGCTCGCATTGAAGTAGGTCGGCTATTCGATTTTTAAAAGCGAAAATGAAAGATAAAATTACATTTGTTATGGTAGAAAAATATGATAATATCATACAGATGGTTTTAAACACATTGAAATATGACGTTTATGAACGAGGTTAATGACTATGCATCAGTTTATGGTTGGGCAGTGTGAAAAATCTAAACATCAAAACAACTGATGCGCAGTCATTTTCTTAGCTATAAATAATATCAAATATCTACCTTTCATTTTTAAAACGCTAACTTTATTACAGCCACTTACCCAGCAAACACATGAATGTTCTTGAAACGTCGTAAACGTGATATAAACACGTTTTGGTTATGGTCAAAACGTTTTAATAACGTTTAAATGTGTTATATAAAGATCATGAAAACATTTTTAAAACGTTTTATATGAAAAAGCATTAAATTTAAAAAATGTTTTCAAAATGTTATTGTACTTTTTTTTTTGCAAACATTTAAAAAAAATATTTTGAGAAATGTTTTTGGAATGTAAAAACGTTTTATACCATGTATATATAACCTGACGATAAAACGTTTTCTCCAAAACGTTTTGTGTTTGCTGGGTAATGATATTACATTTTTATAAACACTTCCAATATAAATATAAAATATATTTCCTCTATGCAATCCATGACGACACGGCTCCTAAGTCGACGTTCCCACCGCACAAAATAACACCTACATTCTTCAAATTGGATCCTTCTTTTTGAAACTGATCCGACAAAACAGCTGCCACGCCAACTCCTGCAGAAGGCTCAATACATAATTTCATTGTGTTCCATACCAGCTTGGTTGCCTCCTGAATGCAATGAAAACATGATACAAGAAAGGCACAAGGCGTGTCAGAGGAGTAATGTCGTTCAACCCCCCTCCAAAAAACATCAATTTTCATTGTCTATAGATTAGAGGATTAATGAAAAATTAATCTTGCAGATTTGAATGGGTACAGAATGCAAAACATGCACTTTCAAAAATTGCTTAATGTATTGTGGTTCTTGAGATATGTGTCGTTTTATGAAGATGTTTCGTTTTGACACTCTTTGCACCTGAATCTGAACTCAAGACCCACCGGACCTACAAAGTGTAACTGTTAATATTTGAATTCTTCGTCAAGCCCGCTTCAAAACAACCGCAATATTTTCGCCAGAGCTCATTACTATTCACAGGATACTACGATTCGACAAATTCAGCCTTTTAACAAACAAACAATATTTTGACTATAAACAATGATAAAGTTTAAGGAATTTGATGATATACATGTTTGGCATTTGCAGAATTAAAAGAGTAATGATAAGTTGTTATCTATTTTCATTTGAATACCTTTATTTCATCTTCACCGACGACTATGACGTCATCAACTAGATCTTTTATGATTGGCCAAGCGACTGGTCCCATGTTGATCTTTAACCCATCGGCAACTGTATCCGGATACTTCGGAAGGGGTAATCTTGTTCCTGCGTGGAACGATTGATAACAGTCGTCTGCAAGCTTAGGCTCGGCAGCTATGACTTTGATACCGGGTTGAAGAGACTGCAATAAGCACACAAATGTCATAAGAGGTTGCGTCGATATTATTTAGCAAATCTTAACCCTAACCGTACCAGGTACTACAAAATACTTCTTGATATATGCGCTGTTCGTGCCTGCATCCCACGTGGTGTGACAACGCAATCGCTCTAAGTGATATATAGGCACGGTTTCGCTGGCCAGCGAAGCCCAACACCCGTGGCAAAGTGTCGCCGACCCAGTGCTTGGCATGCGAGGGGTCTCAGGTTCGAATCCCACCCAGAGCAAACAACTTCTTTTTTTTGTTCTCTCTCTTTATTTCTTTCTTATTTCCCTTCCCGTCGCCAAAAAGCCGTAAGGGTTAGTATCTAATATGTGGTTTTTCAAAATTATAACCATCTCGACGACACATTCACCTTGACTTTAACTTAGTTCAGGTTTCAACTTCATGCAACACGCACTTGGAGCCCGTGTTAAAAATCAATGATTTCAAACACATCATTCCCTAACTCACCACTTTTACTTGTATTACCTTTTATCATGTAGGCTTATATTACAAAACATGCATATTATTTGAGGCATTTAAAGTAAAAAATAAAAATATTGAATCAGTATAACTCTAGACCGGTTTGACGTGTAGTTGTATAGGTTCGAATCTCAAAATTCTAGCCATGACCAGATTCATATTTGAAAACTACCTAGCTCCTGGTTTTCAAAGCAAATAGGCCTATACATTTGAAGCAACCAGTCCCTTTAATTAGAAAATGGAAAGCAACCAGTCCCTTTAATTAGAAAATGGAATGCTGTCATTTTTTTAAGAAGGTGTGGGGTAATGTATTTGTGGTGTGAACCAATATAGTAGTCACACAGTTTAACACCATCTATAATTGCATTCATTTAAGGAAATTGTATATCAATTTAAAAGGGCACACAACTATAATATGTTGTAGCTTACCTTAGCAGCAACACAAATACCAGCCAACATTCCCCCACCGCCGATCGGTACCACTATTGCATCCAAGGGATTGTTGTTCTCATCCAATACCTGAACAAGAAAAAATTATAGATGTTTTAAGGATATGGGGGGGGGGGTACAAATTTCGTAATGTAGGCCCTACCGACGGAAATATTTGTTCCCGACGGTGTGTGCAAAATTTTCAACAACAAAAAATATTCAACCCACTTTTTATGTACTAGCCTATTAACTTATAAACAGGCAGATTGTGGCAATATTTACTTTGTTTCTTATGGATGGCGGAAACCTTAGACGTACCTACGATTGCATCTTAAGGTTAGGCGTATTATTTTAGGCGTATTTAGAAGGTTTCCGCCATTCATAGTTTCATCACCATGTGCATGCAGTGCACACAAAATTGTCTATTGTTTACCTCAATTTATTTTTGCCAAGGCCCGTCGTGTATCGACGGCCTAAATGAAAGGGGGGGCATCGGCACTGGCTACGACACTGAGAATTTGGCATTGCACCTCAAACTTATAGTTTGAATTTGACGATATATAGTATAATATATAAGAATAAGATGAAATAATTATGATACCCGGAGGTGATAGCACTTTCAACAGCACCTGTCGACACCTATGACGTGCAGTGTTTTTTTCACTCTTCTGACAGTTATAAATTAGCAGATTCTTTTCACGATTTTAATCAATATTATGTCCTAATTGTCATCATTCAATAGCTACTATATAGGCCTATTACCTGTTCTAGTAGTTCTGATGCTATAGTTCCTTGTCCAGCTATGACGTCATAATGTTCTGACGACGGGATATAAACAGCACCATTTGTTTCCACAATTTTATCCTTTTGAGCTTCACGATCCTTGTTAACATGTTAAAAGAAATATTAAGTGCATGAAAGGTATAACGCGTATACAGTTGTTTAAAAATCAAATTACACCGTGAATTTACCGTACCCTTTTTCAGAGGAAAGTTCCGACTCAAATTCCGGGGAGGGGGGGGCGGAGAACTCGCTCAACTTGAATTTTTTGAAGGGGTGTGCCCGGGATGTGTGCGACGCAGCGCGGTCCCCGAACTTTGGGAATTAAAAAAGAACTTACAATTTGGTAGGGTGTGCGTCGCGCTTAATTTCTTTCTGCAACCATAATGGGCCGTAATATACCACTAGCCGCATAGTCCGAGGTAAGGTTCATTATTGATCGGAATTTATATACGGTAAGTTTATTCATTGGTAATAAACTAGTGATAGAATATCGTGTGTATGCGCTTTATTCCGTAAACAATAAGTATGATAAACCATAGGTATCTCCTCCAATACCTATGGATAAACAAACGCCCTTCTGTTAGACTATGCCATAGTCGAATTTTATTAAAAATATGTTATTATTAGTCATGATGAACCCATTTCGTTGAACTCAAAATTATACTGATGTTTATTAAAATTAACATATTCAATAGTAAAATGGTCATAAAGAGTTAAAAATATCAGACGATTAGTGACAATAAAAGTAATTGAATGCAACAGGTATCTTGCATAATTATAACGGCTCACTTTAATACTGAACAATTCTGATTTTGGAATCTCCGAAATTTCGACTATGAACTTTGAATTGTAGGCAGAACTTTACTCCCTGGACTTTGCTCTCTAAAAACACACTGTCAAGCATACTTGTTTATCAGTCCATTAACCACAAGTACTAAGCATGGACGCGCTAGATGTTTGATGAGAGATTAACTTTCGCGTCAACACAAAAGCGCCGCAAATACCACAGACAGTTGTTTACGGTGTAGTTAATGGTAATGGCGCGGGCCCAAACGATTTAAACCATAACGAGGTATGGGCGACCAATCACAAGGCAGATCCATTTAAAGATGCATTACATCATAGACAATTTTAGTTAGGCCAGAAATTGGCCTAACTCTCCATAGAGTCCCGTGTTAAAAATCTTAACCGCAAGGCAATGTCAGTAGTCCACTTGGGAAGCTAACAAACAGAGGGAGTAGGGTGACTGATCAGATGTGAAAAATCTATCAATTGTGCACACATTAATTAAATCAGAGTTTTAAGCTTAAATACAATATCCAGAGTATGCACAATGGGCAAGTGGACTACGGGGTAGTCTACCCTTCTGTCAGAACAACTCGTAGCACAGCGGTATAGCCTCTGGACTATGGATCCATAGATTGTAGGTTCGAATCCCGGTTGAACCCTGGTGGAATTTTAATTCTAATTAATTTCTTCTTTTTTTGTTACGAAAGAGATAATACTAATGGTAATAAACTGGTGTTATATCTAGCCTCGTATACTTAAGTACTAGGCCTATGTTTTCGTATTGCGGCCCATTATGGTTGCAGAAAGAAATTACGCGTGCAGCGCGGGTCCCCGAACTTTAGGAATTAGGAACTGATTTTCGGACAAAATAGGGACTTCTTCGTGCTGTACGTCAATTATGAGTATCACACGGGCGTTAACACGCACAATTAAACACATTTTGATGTTAATTTCTATCCAAGAAATGCCCGCGGTCTATATAAAAAAAGAAGATTTTGTTTTGTTTGGTGTTAGCTTTAGATTGCTATAAATTAAGTGGAACGATTAACTCTTACCTGCTCCGACGGTTCACATAATATCTTAACAGCCCCGTATTCTTCGATTGCTTTTTGCTTGCACAACGGAGCTATTTTCGGCAAAACGACATACGCCTTGAGTCCAACTTGGTGTGCAGCACATGCTAGACTTTGTCCATGGTTTCCACTACTATGTGTAACAACACATGGGTACGAACCATCTGAATGTTTCTCCATTAATTTACACACAGCATTTGTGGCTCCTCTGATCTGTTAAATGATGAGCATAAAGAACAATTTTATAACAAAAAAGTTACCTCAAGCTAAAACGATTCCTAAAAGTTTTGGTCACGTTATTTTTTTGCACTGCAATGCACCGCTTCCTCAAAGGTGATGACCATGGGTAGACTGGGGTAGGTGGGTAGTTATCTCGGCTGGGGAAGGTGCTGGAGGCTCAAGATTAATATTTAGGGGTTATGTTTGGGAGGGGTCAGTGCACCTAGAATAAAATTCGGCGTTTCTAAGCATTTTGATTGAGGCATTTTTTTAAATTTAGGGAAACATTTTTCTGATATTAATTTCAAATTCACCTTGAACGAGCCCGTTCTCTGTAATACTTCGCATTTGAAAAACAGATTTCTTCCCGCCATTTTGTCTACTCGTCGTGACGTCATTACAGGTGTTCTATGTACATAGTTCTGTATTCGTTTGGCGGCATCCTGCACATCTTGGATGGACACGGGCTGCTTCAGTAGTTTTGAATCGTTGGGTAATTTCAAATTACCATTTTGCTTCAATTGATTGCGTGAGGTGGATACACATCTTGCTGTAGCAATGATGAAAAATACAGGAAATACATTTTATATTGAATAACATAGGGGCATAGCCGGGTACGTTGGCGCAGCGGTACGGGTTCTGCCTTATAACGGTGGATTGCGTGTTCGAGCCCAGGCGGCAGGGGCTATTTTAACGTGCCTCTTGGCACGTTTGTGCAGTGAGATTAAAATTCCGTGCAGTGAGAATTAAAAATCCGTGCTTAGAATAATTTCTATGCCAATAGGGATGCTTTTAATATAGCATCTACCGTAAAGGTTATTTTCAGATAAAATGTCAATGGTTTAGCGCTGACCGCGCTTAACACTTCATTACCCCCTTTTTTCGTGTTTCTAGAAAACTATTAATTTTCACAGGGCCTCATGCATGCATATTATAGACATAGTTTGCCAACCGCTAGTATCATCATTCATCAACCCCTCCCTCACGTCTTGCTAACGATGATAGTGTTTACAATCAAAACAAGTTCTGACAACTTTCCATTTTTCAACGTGCTTGGTAAATGCGGCAACCCCTGGCGATCGCAACAAAAAGGCAAAGGCAAAGATTCCTTGGGGGGGAGGAGGGGGAATCTACCAAAAAAATTGATAAGGGGGAACGGTACATATAATCATCCCCCATGTTGAGGTAACGCCTGATGTGGGTTTCTGTCCAAATTAACCTCATTTGGCCATATGCTAAAAAGTACCCATTTTTGCGCTCTTCATGTGAATTATTCCACTTTTGCACCATATTTCATCATTTTAGCTTCAATATAGCCAAATGTCCACTCGCTTCGTGCGCATTTGTACAATAAACCTATAATGTCGGGGTATATTTGAGGAGAACGTGGAATTGCAGTATTACAAATTTTGACTGTTTCTGATTCTCTAACGTGACATAAAATCCGACTGATGTCACTTTGTCATCACTAAGATACTAATATTTAAAATAAGACTACAATGGCTGAAATTGACCCAAAATTGAGAAAATGGTAATTGGTTTGGTTTCTTTTAACTGCACAATTTTTCCGAGTTTGAGTACCACAGCTACCCCCCCCCCAAAAAAAAAAAAAAATACTTAAGCAGTAGAGCCATTTAGACCATGGTGAATAAACTAAACAATTTTTAAAGAAAATAGTGAGCGAGAGAGAAAAACAGCCTTGAACCAAGGCTAAAAGTAGGTTACCTGAAGTTTATTTTCAGGATCTAGATCTTTTGTGCACAAATCCATGTATTCTTCCGCGATGTGACTATATGCGATGCGTGCATGGTTTGGAAACAAAATAGTGGGGATTATGTTGTCAGTAATAAACACCTCAACAGAAGAAAGTTCTTACTGTTTGAGTGGTCATAAAATAAAATAATTTTTAACACAATAAAGTAAACCAAATTATGATCAAATGCAATTGGTTACGCTTGCCAAAAAAGAAGTAAATATCGTATAATATGATCAACTTGGAAATCTCGAAGGTGTTACTAAAAGACTTTACGGTAACTTTAGTAAAAACTGAGTTACTAAAATGCCTGATTTTTAAAAATCTCCAAAACTGGAGGGAAACCTCCCCACCCATCCCGCAAGCTCATAACAGCTGGTTGATCATCGAGACTTTACATTCACCAACGTGCAGTGACTTTTTTCTCCTAAAATAGCCCCTGCCAGGCGGTGCCATCGTGTTGTGTTCTTGGGCAAGGTGCTTTACCTTACTTGCCTCTCTCTACCCAGGGGTGAAATGGGGAAGTTATTTATTTATGCTTTCATTTATACAGGGTATCCCCTTCAGTAACAAAGCAATGCTATGAATATTGTCCATTGAGCACCATCCAAAGGTAGGAACATGCCTTTGGCATATGACAGCTGATATATTGTAACGCCAGCGGAATAATGATGTAAAGCATGACTGTGCACATGGGTCACTCCATATGAAATCAAGGAGTCGCCCCACCTGACCCCCCCCTCAGATTTGCTTTATATTTTAGTCATATGTTGTACCTGTAAAAATATTAAAACCTGCAAATTTGAGGTCTGTATCTCTTACGGATTTACAACTTTGCTAAGTCCCAGTAATTGTATAGGTTGACTTCATATACAATACAAGCCCAAAGTTGACCATTTTCTTATGATTGCATGTAGTGCAAATGTGCCGAATTCGGAAGGCTTGAAAGTCAAATTGGCCCCAATATTGAAAATAAAATGGAAATAAAAGTAAATAGGGCCAATAACTATGCATCTAGTCATTTATTTTCAATATTGTGGCCATTTTGACTTTTAAACCTTCCGAATTCGGCACATTTGCAGTACATGCAATCATAAGAAAATGGTCAACTTCGGGCTTGTCGTTTTATATGAAGTCAATCTATAAAATTACTGGGATTGAGCAAAGTTGCAATTTAAGACTAGTAGTCATATAAAAGTGATGTTTTATAAATTTTGAAGGTTGACCACATCGACTTTGGGCCCCCTGAAAATGGTGAATTTGCATTAATTTTCATCTTCGCGAGGGCCCTGTTGGAAATGGTAAATAAATGGTCACCTCAATGTCTTGGATATGCATTGTATTTGTCCTATATATCGCATCAGTGACAACAAAAAACAATTAATCTGACAAAAAATGTGAATTTAGGGGGCTAAACTTGCCAGTATACAAAACATTACATTATTTTTGCATATTTAATGACCCTGTGACACAACGAGCAATTGCAGACATTTATTTTTTTTACTTGTTGACCAATTGGACATGCAATTAGTGTGTATACAAAGTTTCAGACCTCTCTCTCTTTTTATTAGGAAGGTACGCTCCCAAAGATGAAATTTATTCAAAGGGCAACTTTTGGGTCCAAATTTAGACCCCCCCTACTCCAACTGTAAATGGCTACCATAGAACATCTGTATATATTGAAAATGAAATGGAAATAAAAGTAAATAGGGCCAATAACTACTCATCTAATCATTTATTTTTAATATTGTGGCCAATTTGACTTTCAAGCCTTCCGAATTCGGCACATTTGCACTACATGCAATCATAAGAAAATGGTCAACTTTGGGCTTGTCATTTTATATGAAGTCAACCTATACAATTACTGGGACTTAGCAAAGTTGTAATTTAAGGTTAAACAAAGTGTTGAAGGGCTTTACCTCCAAAAAAAATATATTATTACCTTATACGTAAGAAAATATGTCTACTTATCATGTGAAATAAAAAATCCGGAAAAAAATGTGTGAAAATGTGTTTTTAGCCTTTTTTTTAGCTCTTGTCAAGCACTATTATTCGATTTGTTTACAAGCGCCAAGCAACTGTCGTCTAGGAGAGTGATTGACATCTTTATTATTAGAGAAGAATGTAATCTGTATAGTTCATGAATATTCATGTAGTATTTATACAACCTGTATCCCAGCCATTTTGCTTAGCTATCATAATCGTTCATATACGACGCCCATATGATCCATGGTGTTAAACTGATATTCAGCAACTTTATATCTCTCGATCTTTGCGATCCGAAATATTGAATTTCAACTTTAGGCACATCTCTAGCAAGATAATTAAATACCTGTCACAAATAGAGGTCTTGAAATGTTACTTGCAACGTTAAAAATGTGAATAGAGAACAAATCGGGTTCAAACATGCTTCAAAAATATGGTAATCGCGTAAGGTAATTGTCAACGCCTACTACCAGAATAGCCGGAAGAGGGCAGACTTCATAAGGGAGTGTTCATAATATATTTTAGTGGGGGTCTGGGGGACAAAGAATTTGGAACTTATTTCGGGAAATTTCCTGGGTTTTTGGTTTTGTTTTTTTATTTTATCTTCCTGTTCGGTTGTTTCGGTTGGCACATTTTCGTGTCATTTTCATGCACTTCACAGGAGTTTTTTCGTGGCTTTCTGTAGCTGTCGTGTGTCTTTTTCCCCACGTACAGGGTATAAATAATAAATGAATAATAATATATGAAAAAAGAATCTGGAACTTCAACGTCAAAAACAAAACAAAAACAAACAAACTGTACCCTGCTAAAAATATCAACGCCTATCCTCTCTGAGAATAAAAATAATAAGACTCCAACCTCACCTGCAAAAAAATATTTTTTCGGGGGATAATTTGGGATAAGTTCGGGCCTATTTTATTGCGACAATTTTCAAAATCTATAAGGTGAAATACGGTGTCGTGATGTGCGGCAGATTTGGGGTGCATTTTCAGCCATTTAGTTTAGACTCTGTTGTATTTTTTAGCCATGATTTTATTGACCCTCGGTGTCTTGAAAATTAGGTTTAAGAAGGGTATTTTTCAATGATTTTCTCGAAAAAGTAAAAATTTGCGAAAACTTTCAGTCCAAAAGTTGATACAATTTTGGGTCTGTTTTATTCAAATTTGGTTTAAAATCGTACCGTAGTTTTTCGAGTCACAGCCTCACATCCTTACCCAAACCAACTTGAGAAGGTTCCCCGGGGAGTGTGCAATTTGCAATTTATAGGCCTCCACTCATCATTTAAGCCTAAACTCAAAGTGTTAATACCATTAACACTACCATGGCCCGTTTTGTCGTGATGACTGGCTTCCAAAATGTAGGCCTATTTTAAATTATAAATCTGGTCCCGCTAGAGGTGTGTTTTTACCCGCGGAGGTCTCTCCCTCGGGTTCGTGGATGTGCCACAGTTTTGGGGTAGGCCTACCTTTTCAACGACTATGATGGGTGGGTTTACAGCGAAGACCAACTTTTGGGCGCATTTTGGCAAAAGTGCCCAATAAAAAGCGTCAAATTAGGCCAAATGTGGGTGACTTTGATCCCCAGTAATACAAATGTTTTGAAGAGACCCGCCCGAGGTGTTTTTATAAAAAAAAATGGTCGGGCCTGCTAAAAACCTCCCGAATCAAGCATGGGTAGGCATACCAAAATGCCTTGAGACCCCCCCCAACCCAGCGCCAATGGACCTCCATGACATGATATTCTCCGCGAGTCCACCAGAAAATATAAAAATATAACATTTTGATAGGCCTACTAGACCTATATTTGTCTGTAAACCTTTCTTGTAGTTGTAGGCTACCGCGTATGTCTACCGTGATGACAGTAGCGTAGCTGCCGGGGGCAAATTGCAAAAATTGCCTATTTGGGCCCCCGCCCCCTAGTGCAAGGAAAAAAAGAGGGAAAGAGGGGGGGGGGGGGGAAAGAGGAAAAAAAGAGAGGGTGAGAGGAGGGGCAGAGAGATGGGGGGAGATCCAAACCAAACGATATGCAATACAGCTCAATAGGCCTACCATATACGATTATTATCAATAAGCCTGGCAAAAATTGTCTATTTGGGCCCCCGCCCCCAGTGGGAAATTTGGTGGATTTGGGCCCCGCCCCAAACAGTCTTGCCCCTCCTGAAATCCCAGCTACGCCGCTGCGTGATGATGTTGCAAAGTTGCGGAAGTTCATTCATAAATTTTCCATTTCCACTCGACAACAACCCGGGACAACAACAGGCCAGCACGCAGCGCGCAGTTTGCTGAATCCCCGAGCTAATCAGAGACATGTGCGTTTCTCTTTCAACAGAAAATATGTGACCATGTGACTGACACGATGTACGCTTCAAATAATTATGCTCTCGGCGTCGAAAGTATGATAATGGCAAATATTTATAATGAACACTCCCTTATTTAGCCACACCTCAGTTCCTTTCTCGGGTTGCCTGGTATATCAGCAAAATCCTACACCTATCGCCTTCCTTGGTAAAATCCTGATAAAAACTCGTGATATTGAAATTGAATTTCAGCGCCAGAACTTCCGTCATTCTAGCATCATGGATGGATATGCAGTGGCGCCGCTAGGGGGGGGGGCAGTATTTTCCCCAATATTTTTTCTTTCCCACCCAGTTTTTAGGCAAAATCCCCACAATTATGTAATTTTCCACTTTTTGCGGCAATTTAGTGCAATGATTTCCAAGTGCCCCTGTCTCAAATTCACTTCCCCCATGCCCCGCGAAAAAATTCTGGTTCCGCCACTACGGGTATGGCCATAGCTAGGGGCTTTCCACCCACCCCCAGTTGCCCTTGGTTATGCTGGACGTATGAGAAATTTAGAGCTTGTTCAATTCCACCAATTTTAGAAATTTTAAAGGTATATACAGTGTATATAGCCTATTAAAACGGATCACAGTCAAATAAAATATCGTAGGCCTAATAATTTTACCAATGGCATTTATTGAGCTGCTCCTATGTTTTAATATTGATATTATATAATTGAGCTCCTTGTCAAGCTCCTGAGTACAGGGACTAACTGAGCGCTCCCGCTATTTTCAGAAATGAAGGCCTGGCCTTAAATGAATAATTAAGATTGAGGCAGCCTTTTGTTTCATTTTACAGAACTTTTTTAATCCCCCAAAATTAGTGGTTTTTTTTAATGGGGAGTAGGCTTTTAAAACGAAATTCAAATTTGGCAATATTTTCCATTGCTTAACGAATTGATCTGCGTGAAAATTCCTAAACATGTGGCCACTGGAGCGGGATGAGTGGTATAAAAATCTTAACTTGTGAGAAAGGACGTAGGCCTATGGGGTTGTATGAGGTTGTGGATCACGAAATGCCCCTTTAATGTGTGCTAGGTAAAGTCATTCTTCCTCCCTTTCGACATGCCAAAATTTATTCCTCCCCGGCCCCGGCTTGCCAAAAAATTGCGTTCTCGAAATCAAAAGGCTGTGCAATCAGTACCGGTATTAGCCTACTAATTAGGCCTATAAGCCAAAATTTCCAAGCGACTCGCCAAAAATCGCTTGCCGCCCGTCTCGGCCAGCCAAAAATCACTTGTCCGCACCCCCTGGACTGCCAAATTTTGTGGCCCCTCCCCTTGGCCTGCCGAAAATGCCCCACCCCTTTGCATAGGCCTAGGCCTATATGCCAATTTTTGGGATCCCCAATTTTCATACCCATACCTTAAATGGATTTCTAAATATCTACCTGTTGCAAGCGCAGCAAGCATGAAAATGTGCACATTTCTTTTCGCGCCCTAACTACCCCCCCCCCCCAACATTTTCCCCTCCCATGCACCAGGTTCATTGGCGCTAGATTTTAAGCTAGAAAATACCTAAATATTTTAAAATCCAAACTCAGCAACACCACTTTATCGGGCAAATAGAGCCCGTCGTATACGTAAACAGCGTGTTTAAAAAAAAATGAGAGTGTCACTTTTGTCCAAAAAATTTCGAATTTTGGCCTTGAGCAGCGACAATCAGAGGTAAGAAAAACACAGTATGACGCAGCTTGAAATATAGAATCACTATATCAATTTTGAAGTTTGTACTTCAAAGCACAAGCCAGAAACGAGGTGAAATGGTTCTAAAAAAATTGATTTCGCTGTATCTTTTATCGCGAAACTAGACAATTTGACAGCAGCGAGTCGGAAAAATAGCAAATATCTCAATTTTCTGCTATCGAAATAAAAATTTAAATAGCACCTGCATATAGAAGAGGGTTTATAGAAATAATGTAGGTCAGAATTTTGTCTATGAAATCGTGCACGGAATTGTTATTACTGGTTACAAAACGACATACAATTGGAGGCCATTTTACTTCAAATTCTGCAAACATGTAAGCTTACTAAAACAAATCGAGACAAGCAATATCAAGAATGAATATGCACATTCTTTTATTGACTTGTTTGTAATGTGCGTCGTAGTTCCCAACAAAATCGCCACTTCCACTGAGAAATTATGGCCGTGTTCCCAAAAATCTTGATGCTCCGGATATTGAAAAAATTTGAAATGTTTGAAAAGTACATTTCTTTTTGAGCCAAGTGGAAAATTCAAGCATAATAATAACCCTTACACTTTCAGCTTTTAGACGTAGTTTGCGTTTTCTCTCTACGATATTTATTTCCAGAAATAGATAATTTTAAAGGGGGCTACATGCAGTCTCATTCTGGATCGATCATTGCAAAGTTTAGTATAACCTTAAGACTAGTAGTTATATAAAAGTGATGTTTTATAAATTTTGAAGGTGGACCACATCGACTTTGGGCCCCCTGAAAATGTTGAATTTGCAATAAATTTCATCTTCGTGAGGGCGCTGTTCGAAATGTAAATGAGTTGTGACCTCACTTTTTTTGGATATGCATTGTATTTATCCTATATATAGCATCAGTGACAACAACAAATAAT
Source organism: Amphiura filiformis (assembly GCF_039555335.1). Taxonomy (NCBI): domain Eukaryota; kingdom Metazoa; phylum Echinodermata; class Ophiuroidea; order Amphilepidida; family Amphiuridae; genus Amphiura; species Amphiura filiformis. Next base: position 35,676,474 of record NC_092638.1, on the reverse strand, counting down.
TAATCTGACCAAAAATGTGAATTTAGGGGGGCTAAACTTGCCAGTTTACAAAATATTACATGTTTTCTTGCATATTTAATGACCCTGTGACACAACGCGCAATTACAGAATTTTTTATTTTTATTTTTTGACAAATTGGGCATGCAGTTAGTGTGTATACAAAGTTTCAGACTTCTCTTTCTTTTTATAAAGAAGGCACAGACTCCCAAAGATGAAATTTATTTAAAGGGCAACTTTTGGGTCCAAATTTAGACCCCCTACTCCAACTTTAAATGGCTGCAACAGAAAATCCGTAAGAGCTACAGACCTCAAATTTGCAGGTTTTAATATTTTTACAGGTACAACATATGACTAAAATATAAAGCAAATCTGAGGGGGTCAGGTGGGGCGACTCCTTGATTTCATATGGAGTGACCCACATGTGAAAGGCGCTATATAAATACCAACATTTATATTTTATTTTAAAAGACCTTATTGACGGTTCCCAAATTTTTTTTTATAAGCAACCCATTTTTACCTGACTTAGTATTCGCGACCAAAGGAGTCGGATGTCAATCAAAATCAAATAATTCAAAATCAAATAATTCAAAATCAAATAATTCAAAATCAAATAATTCAAAATCAAATTTCAGTTTTGATTTTATTACACGAGCCATTTCCAGAATAGGGCAAAGTAAAAGTAACATGCACACTTAAATGATCAATATGCCTTTTGTTTGAAGCAAATCGGGCACACGGTTTCCATGCCTATTGTCTGTGTATTTTGTAAAATTACCAATAATCAATGGAGCATACGAATGATACGATTAATAATCAATAATTATACAGGGGAAAGAAGAACCACGCATCGCACAACAGCACAATTTAATTAACATGAAATTACAATTGCATAACACGCATATCTGCATATTCATTAAACAATGACGATTACCAGGTTCCTAAATCTAAAACGAATTTCGCTCATAAAACCTTAAAAACAGCGGGCCCAATTAAGTGGAATTCACTCGAGAAACATATAAAGACTATAAAGACGATCAAGCATTTCAAAACCAAAGTGAAAGATAATATTATTCTCAATTACATTTAGTATTTTATCTAACTTCCTTGTACGGCTTAAAGTAATTTAATTGTGTATCGTATTATCTGTAATATAGTAATGTAGTATTGAATTTATCTCGGTAATTTCTTGCATATTCTTGATCACAAAACAGGCTCTTTTGGTTTTTGTTAGGGTAAATGGGGGGGTGTTTTTGACATTTTGCGGTATATTTTGTTGTTGTTGTTATTTTGAAACATTTTTGTTGTTGTTAGGACAGGGGTTTTTTAATACAGGCCATCCGGCCTTCCGAGAACCTCCTCATTCAATGTATGTGTTTAATTGTTGTGCTGTTATATTTTATATTTGAATGAAATAAAGATGAATGAATGAATGAATGCCTAAGTTTAATAAGGTTAGTAACTATTTTAAACTGTTGCGATTTGGTCATTCACAGCATCTGGCGAATGGTACACGTAGCTTTGGAAAAAATTGCATTGATCATTTCATAGCGAGCGTGTTGAAATATCGCAGATATACGTTTGTAGGTCATGTGGTTCTTGAGTTATGTTGTAAACATGTCACCTTTAAAAAACGTACATAACTCATTAACAACAATAAATCAAGTAAGTTTTCAAAGTATGATTTGTAGACTGAACTACTGCAAAACATCAAGGTGTTCTTTTCAATATTGATTTAGACAATGTAAATCGACCTTTTTAGCTGCCTCGACCAACAATACTTAGTCAACTCTGTGATGTGCCCTGAGTAATTTAATTTGATTACTTATCTATGTTTACAATTAAAATCGATTTCATGAGACATTTTAGGGATTCCCCTCTCATGCATCAAGTTGAGCAACGACAAATTGAATCATTTCTGATTCTGGATAGTTGGGAATTCTTCTTTCTAAAATGTTCATTTTGTATTGCACCATTCGGGGAATCCCCAACATTGTAAAGTGAATATGACATCATGTTGGGAAAAACCCACAGGAAGTGATGTAATGTGAAAGGCTAATGCTTGGGAATTCCCCTGATTATATCATGTATTGTGAAAATATCAACTGGCTTTTAATAGAATGGGATTTTACTATGCTTGGTATCCGGGCTTGGTATAAGAAAATGGTCAGACAATTCAGTACAGTTGAGTGTTGTTTTGGGCTAGTAAGAGTGTGCTTACAGTCCATATGCCTTCAAAGAAAGGAAATTGCAAACCACACATATCCAATGTAGTCAATGTACTACTATCCAGTGATATCGGAGATCTAGAATATATACGTCAAAGTGTGAACCTCTTCCGAAAAAGGAATAAATATATTCTTCTGTCGACTTGCTGAAGTCTGGTTTATTAAACATGTTTTGCTTTTATATTGACATCTAAGGTGTATTTTAATAAGAATATCCTGAAGTAATTTGACACATTTTTGGACATTTCAGACACTTATTTCACATAATTATTTTGTGACATTCCGTATTAGGGAAATTCTGCTCTAAAATATTTACATGTCCTGAAGTAATTAGACACCATTATTGGACATTCAAAAATAATTATTGGTCAAGAAATTAGTTTTGGACATTCGTTATTGTACTTGTTCATGGATGTTAATATTGCTTACTGTAAAATAGTCAACATTGGGTAGAAAATACAGCCAATATACGTTTTCCTCTCTTCACTCATGTTATTGTGAAATACTAAGTAGTAGGTATCAAATGGTTGAGCTGGTCTGCCTGTAATGAACTTAATTCTTAGCTATACACATTATTCCCGGGTCATTGAATCGTTGCACAAATACAAAAGAAATATTCAAGTTTCTTCTCGTGAATCAAGTACCCTCACCCATGGAAACTTTTGAAAAAGTAGTGTTAAATGTATACATAAATCCCGGGGATATGGATCATCAACAATTGACAAATAATTCATTGGATTGCATTGAAATTCAGATATTTGTCGGTTCTGCATGGGCCACAGTCCGTTTAATTTTCTATAGAAAATATTTGACATTGAAATCGTATAACGTACACGTACGAACAGGGCTCCGTTTACCATGCACTTTTGCATAACTTTTGGTAAAAATTTTATATGATCATTACCGGTATTTGCCAAAAAGTTATACAATACAAAAAAAAATGACCAAACGCATTTTAAAAGATCGTACATATATCATGGCTTTAAATATCTCCGAGAGTCTCGCGGGTCGCATACAATTTGCGGGCGGGCGGCATGTGTGGCCCACAGGCCGTAGGTTGCCCACACCTGTTCTAAAGCAAGTAGGGGTGTGTTCTTAATTATTACTCATGAACTTGCAAGCCAGCGATAAGTAATATCTGGGAAACAAACCAGCACTAAAAATTGATTAAATATAAGTTTGAATTATTTTCGACCTTGCACTTCAGAACTCAAGATTTTCTCTGTCGTTTATAATACATTTCTTTATGCTGTTTCAGTCAATTTTTAATACGAAGCAGTATATCTTGTGGACATATTATTTCAAATAATAATAAGCAACCACTGTGGAGTGTCAATGTTGAACTTATTAAAATAGTAAAATATGAAATCATATCATATTAACGGGGACACTCCGTCAATCCCAAACCCCACAGTGTCATCGCCCCGATATCTTCATGGTAGAAATCGCCATGGTAGGTTGAATCCACAGCCACGCATGGCCATTTTATTCCGACCTTTAATATGAGACGCAGTAGCCAAGTGACCTGACTAAGGCTACTGACAATAGCCGGGGTAATTAATTTCTCGCTGTGTGAGTAAGCTTGTATACGACATTGCGGTCAATGGTCATACTGCCTCCACTGGAGTAGTGAGTGCGCGCTGTAGTCCATACATGACCAGCGCAATATAAAATTAGAATTTTGGTCAGATTTTGAGTTCAAGACGCACGGCCTTTTCTCAAGACGCAAACTAACGACTATCATATCTGTTCAACACGTATTTTCAAGTGTATGAGACCAGATCTGGTTTCTTGAGACGAAATCATTTACGGGAGATATTCATCATTTTCCACCCCGGTATCCGAAGATTTTCGTCTGATATCAAAATCGTGCATAGCAACTCACGTGTATCGATCCCGGGTATTTATTTTAGTATACACTTCTAGTGCCCGTTTCTATTCATCGTTATGCCATGGAGTTATTGCATTTAGCTTTCGAGCCTATCGGCTCTCAAGCTAAATGCAATAACTCCACGGCGCGTGCGATTATCTTGACGAATGCATTGCACTCAGTTCATTATCCTTATCATCTCTGCTGCACCAAATAATTATTAGCCAGGCGATGTCGGTGTGAACCCCGTCAGTCCGAAAACCCTAACCCCAATACCCTAACGGGTTTTCGGACTGACGGGGGTTCGGATTGACGGTGTTTCGGTCCTTTGGTATTATTATTAGCAGTAGTAGAAGTATTATTATTATTATATTTTATTATTATTAGGCATATTATTATTGAATAATTATACGTGATTAGGGTGAGAGTCTTGACGGTGCCAAAAATAATAATAACGTGATTCAAGTCAAGGTCGTGCTGTGCGCCTGATGAGATAAATAGAATTTGACATGTTCATGGTTCATTTATGTTTCCATTCATATACTATTACTCTATTTTTCATTACAGTATTTACAATGCTAGAGAAGATCACCTGTATAAATTATGTACATGCACAGGTGTACACACAGTTCGAAATAAATCTTATTATAAATGTGTCAAATATATCGTGGTAACAAGTAGGGGAGAGCGGGGAGTGTTCGCCCTAGGGGTAGGTTCGCCCACCCCTTGTTTCTCAGCACTACGGCTATCTGGGAATTTGGCGATGGCAAAATTAGGTGACAAAGGTCATTATAAACTTCTCATATTAGCTACGTGATATATAGGGACGTGTTCATCGAACTGCAGCCAAAACAAAAAATGTACACCAAAACGTAACTTTTTCTTGCATTAATAATGTTGTATTATCATTGATACATAAATACAGATGGTTTTAATGGAAATGCTGTATTGGGAACATATGGGATTTGTCAAAGATTAAATGCAGTTATAAACACCTTATTCGATTTGTATTTTTCATACCCTTAAGAAAATACAAAATTGTGCACAAGGGGCACGTTCGCCCTTTTGAGGATGGGGCATGTTCGCCCTATATCTTCCCCGGGCGGACTTACCCCAAACTGGAGGGCGGACCTGCCCCATCCGCGTATTATGCAAAATATTGATAATTATACCATTAAACAAGGTAAAACAACTGAAAAGCATGTTTTTTAAAGTTATGTGGTATCAGTATATTGCTCATACCACCCTTTATTTCCTAATCCATAATCTCCCCGAAGTTGTAAACATGGTACGTTTAAACTCACTTTGGACCCCTACATTGTACCCTGACCCGACCCCTGCAACAAATTTAGTGACTCCCCAGAAGAGAATGAATGCCCTGTATAGCCTTGCTAAATGTTTGCATTGAATATGTTATTGTTATGCAATGTTTAAACCTTTTGGGGGATTAGGGTGAACTTACCCCACCATATGGGCGAACCTGCCCCAATATGGGGCAAGTTCGCCACTTTGCAAAACTTTTTTGTTTGCTCTATCCTGTTGCTATTGTAAGCCCTATAGTTCTGGGATTGTGGCCGTATATAGCTAAGACATAGGGCTTTCACATGGGCTAATCAGGTCATCCCTAACCTTAAAATTGACATCACTAGGCTGGTCAGAAAAAAATAGGGCGAACACTCCCCGCTCTCCCCTACATGTACAGGTATGTTGCACAAAAATGTAATGGTTACAGAATAGAGATCATAGTCAATCATTGATTTTTTTTGAGTCAATAGGTGTAACAAGTTTCAACTCATCGATCATTGTGTTGTCTTTTCATCTACACAATTTTTTTTTATTTTACTATATGTAATAACAACTAATATAGAATTCATATTTTAACATAAATATATAAACCCAGCAAACACAAAAATGTTTTTAAAACGTTTATTCAAAATGTTTAAATAATATTTAGGCCTACAAGTTAGGTTATATAACGATCATGAATACGTTTTTAAACGTTATTGTGAAATATTTGGGCAAACATGTTTACAAAATATTTTGTCAACAATAAAATAGTTAAAATGTAATGTTTTACATTACGTTTTCAAAAATGTTTTATTAATGTTATTAAAACGTTTTTATACCCTATAACCCGACATTTATACCTTTTCTGTAAAACGTCGTGTGTTTGCTGGAAAGATGGTTTAGTTATACGCATTTTGTTACCCCATTCCACAAGTTTCGTTCAATTAATATTAACAATGTAGAAAAAAAATTTCATTTAAAATTGGCAAGATCTGAAGTAATTTTTAAACCGTCATCAAGTGAGTTGCACACAGGCCCGTACACAGGGGGGGTGCGGTGCGACGCCCCCCCAATTTGGAAAAGTATATAAAAGTCCCAAAATTTCAGAATTTGCGAGCGTAACGAGCAAAAAAAATCAGGGTTTTTACGCTTGGTTAGACAACAAAGGTCCCAATTTTGTCAAATTTTCACAAAATCGCCCCCCCCCCTTGGAAAAAGGTCCACTTTTTCAAAATCAGCACACCCCAAATGAAATCCTGCGTACGGGCCTGGTTCCACGGTAATTTTTTGGCACCTTTATAAAACTTCCTTTTTATATTATGTAGGCCTATATGGTTTGTTAATACACAAGGCTTGATGTCATTTTAGCTCTTCTATTATATAATTCTTCACATCAAATAGCCTGCATCGTTCTTAAGGCCGACATACACGAGGCAATTTTCCAAGCAATTGCCTGTTGCACAGACCTTGGAAAAAGATTGCTCCGTGTAGTTTGGATTTGCAAGGAATTGATCCCCCAAGCATCAGGCAAATTAATCCCCCGAGCAACAGGCAAAAAGGTAGAGACATGCTCTACTTTCAAGGTTGTTGCATGCAATCTAACCTTCAGCCAATCAGCTGAGTGAACACGAGCTGGTCGCTGCATTCATTTGGGAAATGTAGGGACCAACTTGATTCACCATCCACAACATGATAAATGTGAGCACATGCTACATTATAATACACTAGGCCTATGTTGTTGGCGGTGGTGGTGTTTAACCCTTTTGATCTTAGTTTTCCTTAGCCTTTTCTTTATGGAAAATTGTATAGATATACAGGAGAGGGTGGCAATCTTTTGCTTTCAGGACAAGACATGAGCCATTTGAATATGATTACGAAAATCATTAGCCACTACTTATGTTTTGAGTATATCCCCAAACCTATGAGCACGCTCAAGGAATTGCAAGGCCACCCATTGCTTCGTGTATTTTGATCAATTGCTTAGCTTCATGGTCAGTGAGCACATAATCTCACCCACTAAGTAATGGGCCTTGCAATTTCCTCGTGTATGCCCACCTTTAGAGGAACAGTTCTTAGAGGAACTGCAGTGTCAACACCCTATAATTATTATAAATATTTTTTTCATACAGCTCCATACTCCGTTGGTGAAATCAATATTCTATTGTTGACATAGATAAAGAAAGTTTACATATGCATTGTGATATACACGTGTGATCGAATATTCAATACAAGCACCTGGATTTTAGGTGAATGGGCTATTTGTGTTCCTTTATATAATTGTAATTCTCAAAATTAAATATATCACAATTTTAACTTACGATTTAAAAATCGTTACGATTTAAAAATCGTTACGCCAAAAATGCAGTAAAAATGTATCCAGAGCCAACAGCAATGGCCGCTAATTAGTGTATTTAATTTCAAGTTAGTGTATTAAAAACAAAACCTGGGGTTTACCTCAAAACAAATCGAATTTCCTTGTAATAGCAATACCATATGGGATACTAGAGCATGCGCAAATCGTAATAATTTGTAGAATAGAACTTGGTGGTATCTCATATGATAGTCGTATACTATGCTTAGCCTGAGTCGCTCGGCCTATCTCGAACAAAATCGCCATGCGTAGCTATTGAAAAACGAGAGGATTCGCCGTACTATCACGGTAATTTTTGACACGAAGATATAGGGATGATGACGCTGTGCACTGTGCGTCGTCAGGTCGTCCTTAAAAAAAGGGTGGTCATCGGGTATATTCGGCTTCAGAAGTGGGGTCTATTGACAGGAACATATCCATGATATCCGCCACTTCAAAAGTTGGTGAACCTGACCTTTTCAAAGAAAAACAAATTGCGATCGGACAACAATATAGGCCTATAAATTATTTACGAAACGCTGACTGCGCACATCCCGGTCCCATTAATTTGCAGGTCAAAACTAGAAACGTCGATTGGGATGCCTCCCCCATGGATTATAATGGGACGATTTAATTTTGGAAATATATTGTAATAGCTACATGTCAAACTGTATGAGTGGTATATAACCTTTTAAAATCACCACCAATAGTTGAGGGTTCCCATAGTGCAGCTATGACCCAAGTTTGGTTGCAATTTGATTTGAACTATTCATATGAGACCAAATTTACAACTTGACCTCAAATGGCCTTTGACCTCAGTATATGACCTTGAACCCCACCCAAGAGCCAGAGACCATGGACCACCTATCCTGAAAATCTGAAGTCAATCCGCCCATCCAACTCATCCATGCCCGAGATATGTCTACAGCATCCGGACGGAATGCAAAAATAGTAATGCTTTGCGGTGGAGGCATAAAAATAATGAAAGGCACAAAACCAAAATATCTTGACAATGACATCGACAGTACGGTAGCTTATATTTTACACAATTTCTAACTGGAGTCAGGGAAGTAAATAACAGGAAACTACGTGAACATTTACCCACCCAGTAAAATATTTCCCCACCCGGTAAATTGAACTTGCCCATTGCCAAAAAAATGCCCAGCCAGTAAATTATTATCCGTTTTGAGGGCAAAAATAAATTTAACCACCCAGTAAATTTAGTTTCCCGACTGACTGATGCCGCGATGCCGTTTTGTGGTAAATATAGGCCTATAATGGATACATGCATTGCACATATTAAACAATGCTCGACAAAATCGCTTGCGCTGTTAACCTAGACACGCTAACAAAATACCAATAGAATCAAATTCAAACTCACCGTTCTCCTTACTTTTCGACATTTTTGTTGTCAGATACAAAAAGATAATTCCAGTAACAAAACCAGTTACTGTACCCACAACAAAATCATAATCAGGCATGATGAGATAATGTTAAAAATCCAATTGAGAAAGCGACTGCATAGACTATGCCATAGTCGAATTTTATTAAAAATATGTTATTATTAGTCATGATGAACCCATTTCGTTGAACTCAAAATTATACTGATGTTTATTAAAATTAAAGTATTCAATAGTAAAATGGTCATAAAGAGTTAAAAATATCAGACGATTAGTGACAATAAAAGTAATTGAATGCAACATTATGCATAATTATAACGGCTCATTTTAATACTGAACAACTCTGATTTTGGAATCTACCAGTTTATTGATAGCGAACCCCGAAATTTCGACTATGAACTTTGAATTGTAAGCAGAACTTTACCCCCTGGACTTTGCTCTCTAAAACACACTGTCAAGCATACTTGTTTATCAGTCCATTAACCACAAGTACGCGCTAGATGTTTGATGAGAGATTAACTTTCGCGTCAACACAAAAGCGCCGCTAATACCACAGACAGTTGTTTACGGTGTAGTTAATGGTATTGGCGCGGGCTCAGACGATTTAAACCATAGCGAGGTATGGGCGACCAATCACAAGGCAGATCCATTTAAAGATGCATTACATCATCGCCAATTTTAGTTAGGCCAGAAATTGGCCTAACTCTCCATAGAGTCCCGTGTTAAAAATCTTAACCGCAAGGCAATGTCAGTAGTCCACTTGGGAAGCTAACAAACAGAGGGAGTAGGGTGACTGATCAGATGTGAAAATCTATCAATTGTGCACACATTAATTAAATCAGAGTTTTAAGCTTAAATACAATATCCAGAGTATGCACAATGGGCAAGTGGACTACGGGGTAGTCTAGCGACTGCACTGCCCGGTGTATCAAATTATACTGAAATGTATGTTATGTATACATGAGACAATAAATATCAGCTTTGGCAATAAACACAGTAAATTGGTCTATCAATTAAAAAGCGTCAATACCATGAACCAGTACGTCGATTTATACATTGGAGCGTTGCGTTGGGAAATTGTTATTGGACTTCGACATTTGTCTTAAATAGCAATGAAGATAAGTTTCTCTGGAAATCACCGATTTAAAATAACAAAAGTATTGTCTGAGAGTTGGTAATTATTTATCACTCCGTGCCACGCATAGGCCTAAATGGGAATCAGTACAGCCTGCATCAAAGTGGTGTTTCCTTCATACAAGACATGCAATTGATGCGAATCTCTTTGCGAAACAACAATTTTTACTTCAAACAAATCATATCTAAACAAATATGTCCCAATTTCCGATATATAAGTGAAAAGTCCATTGCTGATAGGTCTGTATGAGATCACACTACTAAATCAGGTCCAACCCTATCTGACTGAGCAAATAACAACTAGCGCTTCCATTCGCTGATTGATTTTTAAGGAAAAAAGTTCTGTGTATGTTTTCTCACTATCTACGCACAAAAGATTAATGAAACATAATATTACAATTACGAAACTTTAGAAGGTTTTTAAGCTGGTTGCCTAGTTCTTGGGTAGAAGTACATGTATAACATAAACTTCTGGCATAATGTTGTTTTGAATCATAGATCATCTAATACAATGCACGATGACGGTATCGGTAACCATGAACAAATGACGAATTCTTCTCTACTTTTTAACCAGTAGCGTAGCCAGGGGGGTAGAAAAAAGAAAAAAGTGCAAGAAGCCCGCTTTCCACCAAAATTCACACCGATCATGGGCTACAATGTGGTAAATACAACATTTTGGTAACAAAATGTGTGTACATTCAGCGCACATTCTTCCAATGAAGCCCTTTTCACCCGAAGATGGGCCAAAATTTTTGTGCATTTGTCCTAATGGACTTTGAAGACTTGACAAAAAATAATGTAAGCTAATAAATGTAGGGGTCCAACATGAGCAGAAAAAAAAGGGCCACTCCCCAAAAAAACCAATGTCTGCCTGTACGATTTTATGAACGCGTGCGGTTAACAAGAGACAAGCCTTCTTTTTTCTTTGGCCTTACAAATTACAATTGACAGATAAGTTAAGGGGGTACTACACCCCTGTGGTAAATTTGTGGCTATTTTTGTATTTTTCTCAAAAACTAAAAACACACTGGTAACAAAAGTTATGTATATTATTGGGGCAAGGAATCCAATACTACACTGAAATTTCAGTGACTCAAGACAAGCGGTTCAGTATATATGATAGGAAATGAGGTACATCCTAGCGGTACCTCATTTCTTATCATAAATAACAAACCGCTTGTCTTGGGTCACTGAAATTCCAGTGTAGTAATTGGATTCCTTGCCCCTATAATATACATAACTTTCGTTACCAGTGTGTTTTTAGTTTTAGAGAAAAGTGCAAAATATAGTCAGAAATTTATCGAAGGGTGTAGTACCCCCTTAAACATATAGAAAGTTAAACATGTAGAAAATATGGAATATGTTATCACAAAGTCCAGTCGAGGGTCATAGTACACTGAAATGTTTATCTCGGGCTTCTGCTTTTCTGCACGATTTACACGTCACATCAGAAAACTCGTTCATGGCGTAGAATGTAAGAGTTCTAAATTTGTGGCACAGGCCAATTGCGTGTACATGTGTATCAAAACCATATTGTTATGGCCAGATATTGGGTAAGCCCATAGCAGAGTTACTACAGGACTGCTCCAGCTGGAGTAGCCCTGCAATAACTCTGCTATGGGCCACGCAATTACTAATTAATAATTATTAGGCCTATATAATAACTAAACACATAACAGCACTGGGCAGCCATTCGATGATGTCAATGCCTTTATTCGTTACGTAAATAAAACGCCCAGATGTATTTCACACCTGCCAAACACAAGTCACCCAATTTCGAAAACTGGACGTTGAATGTACACTCTCATGAATATTGATTGGCAACATTTTCCAATATGTCAGCGCTCTAATCGGAAACAATAGAACAATAGACCCTGTAGAGCGTTGGTTCCGCCATTAAATCGGAAACTGACCTGACAGCGTATTAACGCCTTACCAGGCAGGGATCAAAAGAAAGTCATGTAAAAGCGCCCACTTGAGTGAGAGGTACCCTTTGTTCTCATACAACCAACGGGTGTGATTGAGTCTTCGCCAGCAGACAAAAGCACACTTTACCGTCGATGTACAGTTATTTACCGCTCACCTTAATTTAGGGGCCTCATTTAAATGCATAGAGTTGCTGATCGATTGTAACAACACGGAGTGGCTGCCAGGTATATAGGTCCGTGTCTATCTGTGTCACTTTCTATTAAATTAACTATTTCGCAATATATGTTGTTATCATGGTTATAGGCCTATTCAGTTTAAGGTCATATATATTGCTCGGACAACATCATATCATTGGCAAGCTAATATTATGAGGACAATGAAAATGACTCTTTTTTGAGAAAACAAGACGTTTAAAATTGATATTCCGCAAAAACCAACTTAAGCGATGATGAGTTCCTTCGAACGAGACAGATTTGACTTAGAAAAAAGTTGACGTCATGAGATTCTCAATGCACAGAACGTATACTATTGTTGTTCACAGAAAAAAAATCTGAATTAAGTATTACAAATTTAATGGTTTTTAAACATATGGATAAAATCAGCCGCTTTTTTTTTATATACATGAATATAAATTGTGATATTACAATTCATATGTATATCAATATCATGAGAAATATTTGGACTAAAAAATAAAAAAAATATTTTGAGCTTAGAATTTCGGCGTGATCAATCTGAGACAAGCATATAAACCGTGTTAAGTCCACAAACTCATGTATCTGATTTCCCTGTGCGATATTGCAATGCTGTAGGTATTATAGTTTCAGTTGGATGAAATATTACAAAGCAAACGCATAGTAACAATATTGTGTGAGGCTTTGTTTCCCAAATGAGAAAACAATAGTCTGCATATTGTTATGCAGCATTGTTATGGTAAATAATAGTAAACTCATGGTTGCTAATGTCAAACTTGTTAAAGTGATTGTGATTGTATCACACAAGTAAATGAGAGCATGATCATACAGTGTCCGCTTCATTTACTTACGTCATCAGCCCGCTGCATTGAACAATAATTTCGCTTCAAACGGGGGAAGAACACGAACTTTACCCACACAATTTCTCTTTTTTCAGGAGAAATACGCATACAAAAATTGCAACGAGTGTCACGAATATCCATTTCAAAAGCCAGGGGTAAGTGAGGGAGTGAAGGGGAGGTCGAGGGGTGAAAAGAGGAGAAGCGGATGGGCTATCGAGGGGAGGGGAGGGGAGGAAGATAAAAAGAAAAAGAAAGGAAGAGGGAGAAGAAGGGGAGAGAGGGATAAGGAGCGCGAGGGAGTGATATGCCCCTAAAGTGTAGGCATAAGAAAGGATAAGTGCAGAGAAAGGAAAAGAAGGGAATGAATAAAGAAAATAATAATTATTATATAGAAACTAAACACATAACAGCACTAGGCAGCCATTCAATGATGCCAAAACCTTGCGTTAAGCCCGATCCTGACTCTAATTTTAATTTCATCGCGCGATGTTGCGAAGTTTTAAAAGCATGTGGGGTCTGCATCTCCTTTTAAGGTCATTCAACCGACCTTGATTTTCCAGCAGCCAATCAGAAGCGTGCACGGCTGCGATATCGCAATAGAACAATAAACCCTGCAGTACGTTAGTTGTGTACGTGTGCGGTCCGCAGTCGCGCCGTGTGGCCCACGAACCTCTGCCCCGCATCAAAACAAAAAAAAGGAGAAGGAAGATGAGGAGGAGGAGGAGGAGGAGGAGGAGGGGAGGAGGAGGAGGAAGATGAGGAGGGGCAGTGATTGCCTTCTCCTTGCATTATGCTACAAACCGGTCAAAGAAATAATGTCGTACAGTACCAATTAAATGTTAGAAGTCCATTTTTAGGGGAATTTGAGCGACACATGATATGGAAAAAGATGTTCTGTTATTGTCGAAATGCTTCGATATCTTAATTGTGATTATTTTAGGCATATTACTAATTGTCTTTAATATTTATGTTTATATTCATATCTTTTTCGACATTGATTTGAAAAATTTCCTGGTGCTTTATTTGGCGCGCGATGGCTGTGCAATAATTATCAGCCCCCACCCCCGGGGGGTAAAATTTCTGAACGGCTCGCCAAAAATCGCTTGCCCCCCTCTCGGCCCGCCAAAAATCGCTTGCCCCCCCCTTGAACATGCCAAATTTTTGGGATCCCAAATTCCAAACTTTAAATGGTCTAGATGTATGTTGCGAGCGTAGCGAGCAGGAAAATTTGCATATTTAAGCGTTTCCGTACTGTTTTCCTAAGCCTTTTAGAACGTTTTATTAAAAAGGCGCCCCGTGAATGCGTGCCAAAAATCGCTTGCCCCCCCCTCTCGGCTTGCCAAAAATTGCTTGCCCCCCCTTTCGGCTCGCCAAAACTTTCTTGCCCCCCCAATTTTACCCTCCCCCCAGGGCTCATATTTATTGCACAGCCCCTCATGAGTTCATTATTTTCTATTAAAAAAATGCTATAAACAACGCCCTCTGGAATCCAACATCTGGAATCAGACCTTAACCTGCTCCGGGACCATAAGAAATCGCATATAGCGGCGCTATTCATTAATTAACACCGGGCTTTTCGATTCTATATCTTCTGACGATTAGGACGGCGTGTTGTTGCAGTGGTATGGGATGTAAGGCATAAGGCTGCGTTCACATAGAAGTATACTATTCGGGTATACGGTGCACGTCTTACAGGTGCACGCGTATATAGTTCAATCGAGCAAGGCAATTTCATAGTACCGGGTCACATAAGGCTACGATCGCATAGAAGTATACTATTCGGGTATACGATGCACGTTTTGCAGGTGCACGCGTATAGATTAAATCGAGCAAGGTAATTTCATAGTACCGGGTCACATAAGAGCTATTCGAAAAGGCCGTATACCTGCGTATCTTAATACTAATTATAGAGAGTTTGTCCGTCTGTCCGCGCGCTATCGCGTGCGAGCGGATCTATCGCGTGCACGCAGAGCGCGTATGCGCGGAGCTATCGCGTGCTTGCGGAGTATCAACGGGCGTGTTCGCGGAGTACCGACGGGCGCATTGCGGGCATCGGAAAGCATTACAGTGTGCATGTGACTAACAGGTGCATCTGATCGGACCAGGACGGCCCTATTGCGTCCACAATTCACATTTCTGCCGCTTGATTTCATTACTTGAGTAGTAACGGCCTACATCCAGATACCGGGGTATTTTCGGGGTAATTTTGTAGTAGCAGGGCACTCAGGGCTTGGAAGAGGTGAATGATTGGTTTCCAGATTATGGATACCGAAGTAAGCGTCACCGCTACAAAACAGAGTTGTGTCAAGTCTAATTCTGCACATTATGACACCTCATTGAATGCAATGTGACCTCAAGAAGTAACGTTACAAGCATTTGATAAGACGAAGAAAATGGGTAAACTGACATACTCGCTATTCGCTATACGAAATACGCTCATTCGATCAGGCTGAGTTCACATAGTATACTCCTATATGAACTCAGCCTGATCGAATGAGCGTATTTCGTACAGCGAATACCGTATACCGTATACTTCTATGTGAACTCAGCCTTACACATACGCCGGTGGTTCGCGGCTGCAATTTTCTGTTTTTATTAAATTTTTTATTTTCGAAGATAATATAGATGAGGTTAAATTAGACCAGGGAAGTTGGGAAGGCCTACAGCAGGTCCGAACTCAAATTTAAAACGTTGATGTTACTCCATGGTTACACAGGTCCAATTGCAATGGATGATGTTGCTGGTGTGCCCCCTGCACAGTGTCATCGACCCTATATCTTCATGGCAGAAATCGCCATGGTAGGTTGAATCCACAGCCACGATTCGCCATTTGGTTCAGACCTTTGAAGCTCTTTGAGACGAATAATTAGTCGAGGGGTATGACTAAGGCTACTCATAATAGCCGGGTAATTGATCTTGGTTGTGCGTGAATAAGCTTGTATACCCCATTGAGGCTAATGGTCATCGACTTTTATACTGCCTAGTAGTGAGTGCAGCTGTACTACACGATGTAGTCCATACAGAACCAACGCAATATAAAATTAGAGTTTTGGTCCGATTTTGAGTTCAAAGCGCACGGCCAATTTTCAAAGCGCATTCTAGCGACCATCATATCTGTTCAACACGTATTTTCATTTACGAGAGATATTCATCATTTTCTAACCCGGTATCCGAACTTGATTTTCGTCTGATATCAAAATCGTGCATAGCAATTCACGTGTATCGATCCCGTGTATTCATTATAGTGTCTCTGCTGCACCAAATAATTATTAGCCAGGCGGTGTCGGTGTGCCCTGGAGCTCATGGACATTATTTTCACCCTCTCCCCTCCTCTAAAGTTCACCTTCCCTCTGCTTCCCATCTCATTTACTCTTTCAATAATTCACGTCTTTTATCATCTGTTTAATTTTGGGCTTTAATTTATTTGTTTATTGTTTGTGGTACTTTACCTTCCTAGGCAATAAACATTTTAAAATAATAATAAAATAAACTTAATAGAGCAGTTTGTTGAGCTATTACGGGATATCCGCGGGAGTCAGAATACAACACGTCTGCTATTATAGACGAATCCAAATACACGCATTCCTACACCTGACTAGCAGCCTTTAGTTGGGTAGCCGTCGGCTACAATGCACTCAAAATGTGAAATGATTCGGCCTTGGCGGAAATTTTAAACTGCATTCAATCACCCGTTTTACACCTTCCGCGAAAACACAGGTAGACAAAACAATAACACAATACAGTTCCCTTCGACAAAACACACAGCATGGTCTATTCGTTGTTGAAGTGACATAATAATCGGATTAAGGCTTACTGTATTTTGCGAAACGAAACGAAATGAAACGAAACGAAATGAAACGAAACGAAACGAAACAGATTTTTAAGGTGTCCCTTAACTAGTTTATGATTTTTATGATTTGTTATTATTCATGTGTTTCAATGACCTAGATTAAATTATTAAGCATTTTAAAGTTAAATTTAATAAATTTACCTTATCCTGGTATTATAGTTGGCTTATCTTGCATTAAGTTTTTTTTTATGTTGTTGTTGTTGAGAAACGTGTGAACATAGATGAATGTGAAGAACTGTCCGCAGGAAAATCTCATGAATTGCAAGAAACACAACCGTGGAATATAAACCTTGTACACTATGACTGCAAAGGCCTACACTATGGTGCAATGAGCCCGTTTCGCATTTTTGTAAAATGCGAAACGGACGAATAACCTTTTGCATTAAAACATTTTGGGTAATTTCTTTGCATAATATCATGTATCTTGACAACACACATTCATGTGATAAAGATCAAAGGTCACATCCCCATACTTTGGGTGCAATGAGCCCCAAACCACTTTTTAATATGAAATCATATATATCTCATTAGGTAATAAAACATTATTTTTTAATCATTGATAGCTCAGGAAGTTGACCTTGACAAGAAATGTATGCATGCAAAATTTGAACTTGCTAGTGTTCATACTTTGGGTGCAATGAGCCCGTTTCGCATTTTTGTAAAATGCGAAACGGACGAATAACTTTTTACATGAAAATATTTTTGGGTAATTTTTTTGCATAATATCATGTATCTTGACAACATGCATTCCCTTGGTAAAGATCAAACCACTTTTTAATATGAAATCATATATCTCATTAGTCAATGAGAATATATTTTAAAATTATTTTTAGCTGAAGAAGTTGACCTTGACAAGAAATGTATGCATGCAAAATTTAAACTTGCTAGTAATTATACTTTGGGTGCAGTGAGCCCGTTTCGCATTTTTGGAAAATGCGAAACGGACGAATAACTTTTTACATGAAAATATTTTGGGTAATTTCTTTGCATAATATCATGTATCTTGACAACACACACTCCTTTGGTAAAGATCAAAGGTCATATCCCCATACTTTGGGTGCAATGAGCCCCAAACCACTTTTTTAATATGAAATCATATCTCATTGGCCAATGAAAAATTATTTTTAAATTATTTATAGCTAAAGAAGTTGACATTGACAAGAAATGTATGCATGCAAAATTTGAACTTGCTAGTGTTCATACTTTGGGTGCAATGAGCCCGTTTCGCATTTTTGTAAAATGCGAAACGGACGAATAACTTTTACATGAAAATATTTTTGGGTAATTTTTTTGCATAATATCATGTATCTTGACAACATGCATTCCCTTGGTAAAGATCAAAGGTCATATCCCCATACTTTGAGTGCAATGAGCCTCAAACCACTTTTTTAATATGAAATCATATATCTCATTGGTCAATGAAAAATAATTTTTAAATTATTTATAGCTAAAGA
Organism: Amphiura filiformis; assembly: GCF_039555335.1. NCBI lineage: Eukaryota > Metazoa > Echinodermata > Ophiuroidea > Amphilepidida > Amphiuridae > Amphiura > Amphiura filiformis. The sequence goes on along the minus strand of NC_092638.1, from coordinate 35,657,942 downwards.
AGTTGACATTGACAAGAAATGTATGCATGCAAAATTTGAACTTGCTAGTGTTCATACTTTGGGTGCAATGAGCCCGTTTCGCATTTTTGTAAAATGCGAAACGGACGAATAACTTTTTACATGAAAATATTTTTGGGTAATTTTTTTGCATAATATCATGTATCTTGACAACATGCATTCCCTTGGTAAAGATCAAAGGTCATATCCCCATACTTTGAGTGCAATGAGCCTCAAACCACTTTTTAATATGAAATCATATATCTCATTGGTCAATGAAAAATAATTTTTAAATTATTTATAGCTGAAGAAGTTGACATTGACAAGAAATGTATGCATGCAAAATTTGAACTTGCTAGTGTTCATACTTTGGGTGCAATGAGCCGTTTCGCATTTTACAAAAATGCGAAACGGACGAATAACTTTTTACATGAAAATATTTTGGGTAATTTCTTTGCATAATATCATGTATCTTGACAACACACACTCCTTTGGTAAAGATCAAAGGTCATATCCCCATACTTTGGGTGCAATGAGCCCCAAACCACTTTTTTAATATGAAATCATATATCTCATTGGCCAATGAAAAATTATTTTACATTATTTATAGCTAAAGAAGTTGGCATTGACAAGAAATGTATGCATGCAAAATTTGAACTTGCTAGTGTTCATACTTTGGGTGCAGTGAGCCCGTTTCGCATTTTTGTAAAATGCGAAACGGACGAATAACTTTTTACATGAAAATATTTTGGGTAATTTCTTTGCATAATATCATGTATCTTGACAACATGCATTCCCTTGGTAAAGATCAAAGGTCATATCCCCATACTTTGAGTGCAATGAGCCTCAAACCACTTTTTAATATGAAATCATATATCTCATTAGTCAATGAGAATATATTTTAAAATTATTTTAGCTGAAGAAGTTGACCTTGACAAGAAATGTATGCATGCAAAATTTAAACTTGCTAGTATTTATACTTTGGGTGCAGTGAGCCGTTTCGCATTTTGTAAAATGCGAAACGGACGAATAACTTTTTACATGAAAATATTTTGGGTAATTTCTTTGCATAATATCATGTATCTTGACAACACACACTCCTTTGGTAAAGATCAAAGGTCATATCCCCATACTTTGGGTGCAATGAGCCCCAAACCACTTTTTAATATGAAATCATATATCTCATTGGCCAATGAAAAATTATTTTAAATTATTTATAGCTAAAGAAGTTGACATTGACAAGAAATGTATGCATGCAAAATTTGAACTTGCTAGTGTTCATACTTTGGGTGCAGTGAGCCCGTTTCGCATTTTGTAAAATGCGAAACGGACGAATAACTTTTTACATGAAAATATTTTGGGTAATTTCTTTGCATAATATCATGTATCTTGACAACACACATTCATGTGATAAAGATCAAATGTCACATCCCCATACTTTGGGTGCAATGAGCCCCAAACCACTTTTTTAATATGAAATCATATATGATCCTGTGCCATATACTGGGGTACACAAAAAGGTGGCTTTGTTACATTTTGATGTGCAGTTTGGATTTCAAAACACTGTCTCTTGAGTATTCCTTCACTTAGAAGATTCAATTAGGTCTTAAATTGAGGCTAATTTATTCTATATTACTCATGTTTTTATCCTGTTTTCAAATATTTTTCAATTATTTTCTTATGACGTTTGGCATGAAATGTGCCAAGGGTGGCTGAGGTTAGGGGGAGGAGGAAATTCATATTGTAAATTTGATTTAAAACCCCTTTAAAAATTTGAATCTAGTAAACAAATGTCTAAATGAACTCCCAGACATCTAAACCAAGTGAATAAATACAAAAGTTCATTTGAAAGACCAATACTTGCTCAGAATGATTGTAAATGTGGAAAAAAGAGGTGGGGTTACATCCTCCCTACTTTGTGATTGTTTTTGCCCGCACTCTCTCATTTTTTAACCGATTTCCATAAAAAAGGTGTCAAAATGCTCAGAAGGATTTGAACCACTTCAAATGAGATGTGCAGGTAAAATGTATGAACCATTTCATTTTTTTACTATGTAACAAAAAAGGTACCCCAGGTTGTGACACAGGACCATATCTCATTAGACAATAAAAAATATTTTTTAATCATTGATAGCTCAAGAAGTTGACCTTGACAAGAAATGTATGCATGCAAAATTTGAACATTTGAAATTTTACAAAAATGTGAAACGGGCTCATTGCACCCAAAGTATAAAGACCAGCAAGTTCAAATTTTGCATGCATACATTTCTTGTCAAGGTCAACTTCTTGAGCTATCAATGATTAAAAAATAATTTTCTATTGTCTAATGAGATATATGATTTCATATTAAAAAGTGGTTTGGGGCTCATTGCACCCAAAGTATAAACACTAGCAAGTTCAAATTTTGCATGCATACATTTCTTGTCAAGGTCAACTTCATTAGCTATCAATAATTTTAAAATTATTTTTCATTGGTTAATGAGATATATGATTTCATATAAAAAAGTGGTTTGGGGCTCATTGCACCCAAAGTATGGGGATGTGACCTTTGATCTTTATCACATGAATGCATGTTGTCAAGATACACGATATTATTCAAAGAAATTACCCAAAATATATTATTGTAAGAAGTTATTCGTCCGTTTCGCATTTTACAAAAATGCGAAACGGGCTCATTGCACCCAAAGTATAAACACCAGCAAGTTCAAATTTTGCATGCATACATTTCTTGTCAAGGTCAACTTCTTGAGCTATCAATGATTAAAAAATAATTTTTTATTGTCTAATGAGATATATGATTTCATATTAAAAAGTGGTTTGGGGCTCATTGCACCCAAAGTATAAACACTAGCAAGTTCAAATTTTGCATGCATACATTTCTTGTCAAGGTCAACTTCATTAGCTATCAATAATTTTAAAATTATTTTTCATTGGTTAATGAGATATATGATTTCATATAAAAAAGTGGTTTGGGGCTCATTGCACCCAAAGTATGGGGATGTGACCTTTGATCTTTATCACATGAATGCATGTTGTCAAGATACACGATATTATTCAAAGAAATTACCCAAAATATATTAATGTAAATAGTTATTCGTCCGTTTCGCATTTTACAAAAATGCGAAACGGGCTCATTGCACCCAAAGTATAAACACCAGCAAGTTCAAATTTTGCATGCATACATTTCTTGTCAAGGTCAACTTCTTGAGCCATCAATGATTAAAAAATAATTTTCTATTGTCTAATGAGATATATGATTTCATATTAAAATGTGGTTTGGGGCTCATTGCACCCAAAGTATAAACACTAGCAAGTTCAAATTTTGCATGCATACATTTCTTGTCAAGGTCAACTTCATTAGCTATCAATAATTTTAAAATTATTTTTCATTGGTTAATGAGATATATGATTTCATATTAAAAAGTGGTTTGGGGCTCATTGCACCCAAAGTATGGGGATGTGACCTTTGATCTTTATAACATGAATGCATGTTGTCAAGATACACGATATTATGCAAAGAAATTACCCAAAATATATTAATGTAAAAAGTTATTCGTCCGTTTCGCATTTTACAAAAATGCGAAACAGGCTCATTGCACCCAAAGTATAAACACCAGCAAGTTCAAATTTTGCATGCATACATTTCTTGTCAAGGTCAACTTCATTAGCTATCAATAATTTTAAAATTATTTTTCATTGGTTAATGAGATATATGATTTCATATAAAAAAAGTGGTTTGGGGCTCATTGCACCCAAAGTATGGGGATGTGACCTTTGATCTTTATCACATGAATGCATGTTGTCAAGATACACGATATTATTCAAAGAAATTACCCAAAATATATTAATGTAAAAGTTATTCGTCCGTTTCGCATTTTACAAAAATGCGAAACGGGCTCATTGCACCCAAAGTATAAACACCAGCAAGTTCAAATTTTGCATGCATACATTTCTTGTCAAGGTCAACTTCTTGAGCTATCAATGATTAAAAATAATTTTCTATTGTCTAATGAGATATATGATTTCATATTAAAAAGTGGTTTGGGGCTCATTGCACCCAAAGTATAAACACTAGCAAGTTCAAATTTTGCATGCATACATTTCTTGTCAAGGTCAACTTCATTAGCTATCAATAATTTTAAAATTATTTTTCATTGGTTAATGAGATATATGATTTCATATTAAAAAGTGGTTTGGGGCTCATTGCACCCAAAGTATGGGGATGTGACCTTTGATCTTTATCACATGAATGCATGTTGTCAAGATACACGATATTATTCAAAGAAATTACCCAAAATATATTAATGTAACCAGTTATTCGTCCGTTTCGCATTTTACAAAATGCGAAACGGCTGCACCAAAGTAAAACACCAGGCTCATGCATACATTTCTTGCACCCTTCTTGAAAGTATAAACACCAGCACTAGTTTCAAATTTTGCATGCATACATTTCTTGTCAAGGTCAACTTCATTAGCTATCAATAATTTTAAAATTATTTTTCATTGGTTAATGAGATATGATTTCATATAAAAAAGTGGTTTGGGGCTCATTGCACCCAAAGTATGGGGATGTGACCTTTGATCTTTATCACATGAATGCATGTTGTCAAGATACACGATATTATTCAAAGAAATTACCCAAAATATATTAATGTAAGAAGTTATTCGTCCGTTTCGCATTTTACAAAAATGCGAAACGGGCTCATTGCACCCAAAGTATAAACACCAGCAAGTTCAAATTTTGCATGCATACATTTCTTGTCAAGGTCAACTTCTTGAGCTATCAATGATTAAAAAATAATTTTCTATTGTCTAATGAGATATATGATTTCATATTAAAATGTGGTTTGGGGCTCATTGCACCCAAAGTATAAACACTAGCAAGTTCAAATTTTGCATGCATACATTTCTTGTCAAGGTCAACTTCATTAGCTATCAATAATTTTAAAATTATTTTTCATTGGTTAATGAGATATGATTTCATATAAAAAAGTGGTTTGGGGCTCATTGCACCCAAAGTATGGGGATGTGACCTTTGATCTTTATCACATGAATGCATGTTGTCAAGATACACGATATTATTCAAAGAAATTACCCAAAATATATTAATGCACGACGTTATTCGTCCGTTTCGCATTTTACAAAAATGCGAAACGGGCTCATTGCACCCAAAGTATAAACACCAGCAAGTTCAAATTTTGCATGCATACATTTCTTGTCAAGGTCAACTTCTTGAGCTATCAATGATTAAAAAATAATTTTCTATTGTCTAATGAGATATATGATTTCATATTAAAAAGTGGTTTGGGGCTCATTGCACCCAAAGTATAAACACTAGCAAGTTCAAATTTTGCATGCATACATTTCTTGTCAAGGTCAACTTCATTAGCTATCAATAATTTTAAAATTATTTTTCATTGGTTAATGAGATATATGATTTCATATTAAAAAGTGGTTTGGGGCTCATTGCACCCAACGTATGGGGATGTGACCTTTGATCTTTATGACATGAATGCATGTTGTCAAGATACACAATATTATGCAAAGAAATTACCAAAAATATATTAATGTAAAAAGTTATTCGTCCGTTTCGCATTTTACAAAAATGCGAAACGGGCTCATTGCACCCAAAGTATGAACACTAGCAAGTTCAAATTTTGCATGCATACATTTCTTGTCAAGGTCAACTTCTTGAGCTATCAATGATTAAAAAATAATTTTCTATTGTCTAATGAGATATATGATTTCATATTAAAAAGTGGTTTGGGGCTCATTGCACCCAAAGTATAAACACTAGCAAGTTCAAATTTTGGATGCATACATTTCTTGTCAAGGTCAACTTCATTAGCTATCAATAATTTTAAAATTATTTTTCATTGGTTAATGAGATATATGATTTCATATAAAAAAGTGGTTTGGGGCTCATTGCACCCAAAGTATGGGGATGTGACCTTTGATCTTTATCACATGAATGCATGTTGTCAAGATACACGATATTATTCAAAGAAATTACCCAAAATATATTAAAGAAAAAGTTATTCGTCCGTTTCGCATTTTACAAAAATGCGAAACGGGCTCATTGCACCCAAAGTATAAACACCAGCAAGTTCAAATTTTGCATGCATACATTTCTTGTCAAGGTCAACTTCTTTAGCTATCAATGATTAAAAAATAATTTTCTATTGTCTAATGAGATATATGATTTCATATTAAAAAGTGGTTTGGGGCTCATTGCACCCAAAGTATAAACACTAGCAAGTTCAAATTTTGCATGCATACATTTCTTGTCAAGGTCAACTTCATTAGCTATCAATAATTTTAAAATTATTTTCATTGGTTAATGAGATATATGATTTCATATAAAAAAGTGGTTTGGGGCTCATTGCACCCAAAGTATGGGGATGTGACCTTTGATCTTTATCACATGAATGCATGTTGTCAAGATACACGATATTATTCAAAGAAATACCCAAAATATATTAATGTAAAAAGTTATTCGTCCGTTTCGCATTTTACAAAAATGCGAAACGGGCTCATTGCACCCAAAGTATAAACACCAGCAAGTTCAAATTTTGCATGCATACATTTCTTGTCAAGGTCAACTTCTTGAGCTATCAATGATTATAAAATAATTTTCTATTGTCTAATGAGATATATGATTTCATATTAAAATGTGGTTTGGGGCTCATTGCACCCAAAGTATAAACACTAGCAAGTTCAAATTTTGCATGCATACATTTCTTGTCAAGGTCAATTTCATTAGCTATCAATAATTTTAAAATTATTTTTCATTGGTTAATGAGATATATGATTTCATATTAAAAAGTGGTTTGGGGCTCATTGCACCCAAAGTATGGGGATGTGACCTTTGATCTTTATGACATGAATGCATGTTGTCAAGATACACGATATTATGCAAAGAAATTACCCAAAATATATTAATGTAAAAGTTATTCGTCCGTTTCGCATTTTACAAAAATGCGAAACAGGCTCATTGCACCCAAAGTATAAACACCAGCAAGTTCAAATTTTGCATGCATACATTTCTTGTCAAGGTCAACTTCATTAGCTATCAATAATTTTAAAATTATTTTTCATTGGTTAATGAGATATATGATTTCATATTAAAAAGTGGTTTGGGGCTCATTGCACCCAAAGTATGGGGATGTGACCTTTGATCTTTATCACATGAATGCATGTTGTCAAGATACACGATATTATGCAAAGAAATTACCCAAAATATATTAATGTAAAAAGTTATTCGTCCGTTTCGCATTTTACAAAAATGCGAAACGGGCTCATTGCACCTAAAGTATAAACACCAGCAAGTTCAAATTTTGCATGCATACATTTCTTGTCAAGGTCAACTTCTTGAGCTATCAATGATTAAAAAATTTTTTTCATTGCCTAATGAGATATATGATTTCATATTAAAAAGTGGTTTGGGGCTCATTGCACCCAAAGTATGGGGATGTGACCTTTGATCTTTATCACATGAATGTGTGTTGTCAAGATACATGATATTATGCAAAGAAATTACCCAAAATATTTTAATGCAAAAAGTTATTCGTCCGTTTCGCATTTTACAAAAATGAAATGCGAAACGGGCTCATTGCACCATAGTGTAGGCCATTGCAGTCAGAGTGTACAAGGTTTATATTCCGCAGTTGTGTTTCTTGCAATTCATGAGATTTTCCTGCAGATAGTTCTTCACATTCATCTATGTTCACACGTTTCTCAACAACAACAACAACATAAAAAAAACTTAATGCAAGATGAGCCAACTATAATACCAGGATAAGGTAAATTTATTAAATTTAACTTTAAAATGCTTAATAATTTAATCTAGGTCATTGAAACACATGAATAATAACAAATCATCAAAATCATAAACTAGTTAAGGGACACCTTAAAAATCTGTTTCGTTTCGTTTCGTTTCGTTTCATTTCGTTTCGTTTCGCAAAATACAGTAAGCCTCGGATTAACTATACGCGGTATCTATGCATTGATGTACTTGCGAACAAAAGGACTATGTATATGAATAGATGCGACGGGATTATCTCCATTATATATATTATTAGCTATTATTCTATTAACCCTCCTCGTCCTTGCATCTTCTCTAGGTGTTAGGCGGCTTTTATTTGCACAATTGGACGCTCAAAACACCAGGTTGGTGCTAGCGGCTACCCAAAGATGTCCGACCAAATCCTGACCATGACTTGGCTACTTGGATTCGTCTATAGGCTCAACCAACTACACGATTAGCAATTGCTATTGAATGAATGGAAGCAATTACCTTCGCTTGACTACAATTCGCCATAAGAAGTAGTGATGTATAACAGGATTAACTACCACAGCAATCGGTGAAAACAATTTTTGAATGTATTGCCCTGCAATATAAACATGATAAGTAGGCTGCACTCGTCACCTGTCATGTCTGTGTATGTCTGCAATCACAGATTGAATACAATAGTGCGCTTTTCAGACACTAAACGTACAGGTGCGAGTGAAACATAGGCTACATGAACCCTGCACAATGTGAAATTTCCACATCTAGGTCTTTATGCATATTCTTTGATAATGGTGCGATGCAGAGTTATAGACGAATCTTAATTCACGCATTCCTCCACCTGACTAGCAGCCTTTAGTTGGGTCCCCGTCGGCTACAATGCATCCAAAATGTGAAATGATTCGGCCTTGGCGGAAATTTTAAACGGCATTCCATCACCCGTTTTACACCTTCCGCGAAAAAGAGATAATTCCGCAGGTAATCCCGTCGTATCTATTCATAGATGTACAAATGAACACAAGGACTATGTATGAATAGATGCGACAGGATTACCTCTATTGTATATTATTATTCTATTAACCCTCCTCGTCTTTGCATCTTCTCTATGTGTTAGGCGGCTTTTATTTGCACAATCGGGTGCTCAAAACTCCAGGTTGGTGCTAGCGGGAAACCAAAGATGGCCGACCAAATCCTGACCATGACTTGGCTCGTTGGATTCGTCTATAGCGTATGTCTAGTCCAGGGCAAAAAAATTGTTATCACCTATCGCTATGGCGATTAATCATATTACGTCACTACTTCTACGACGAATTATTGTGTGTTCCATGTCAACATCATCTTCTTCTTCTACCGGTGAGTATATTCCTCTCTTCGAGAGTATCGTCGTACTGTGTGCAGTGCAAATGTGGACGAGCGGGAACACGGCTTCTAGCTGCTCATGAAGAAAAATATATACAGGTGCAGTTGCAGATAAGGTGCGAGTAAAAAGATCCAAGACTTGAGGACTAACGTAGAGCCAGTGGACGCAGATTATTTCTAAACTGGTCCAGGGATTCTGCTGACACTACGGATGCTGGGAATCGGTTCCAGAGGCAGATGACACTCGGGAAAAATGAGTACTGGTAGGCTTGAATCCTGGAGTGTTGTTGACTGTACTGCATGTTGTGTCCTCTGGTGGTCTCGGAGGATTGATACAGGAAAGGAGGGCCAGATGATGGTATGGCTACAAGATCATGAACAATGCGGTACATCATGATCATTTTGTTGTGAGCTCGCCTGTCATGAAGGATCTTCCAGCTAAGATCTTCCAGCATGCTGGTGACACTATGCCTCTGGTCGTAGTCTGACTTGACGAACCGGGCAGCACGCCTCTGTACCAAATCGATCTGATTCACGAGGTCTTTGGTTGGAGGGTCCCAGACTGATGAGGCATATTCTAGCGTTGGGCGGACGTAGGTGTTGTAAGCCTTCTCCTTAATCCTGCTGGGGCATTTCCTGAGGTTTCTCTGTAGGAATCCACGGGTGATGTTAGCCTTCTTGCAGATGTTGTTTACATGGGCTTTCCAATTCAGGTTGTTTTGAATGGTGACGCCTAGGTATTTCGCATTAATGATCTTTTTCTTATTGGTGACTCTGAGCACTTCACACTTATCGGAATTAAATGCCATCTGCCAGGTCTTCTCCCAGGTCTGGAGTCGGTCTAGATCATCTTGGAGGGCAGTTACGTCATCGTTGGTTTTGATACTCCTGTATAGGAGTGCGTCATCAGCCAAGAGGCGGATGCTTGATGTGACAGTATCAGGTAAGTCACGCTTGATGTGGTGCTCCTCTTCCCTTCCAAGACAATCTGCTGGGTGCGGCTAGATAGAAAATGATGGATCCATGTGAGAAGGTGACCCCGTACGCCAACATTATGAAGTTTTCGCAGGAGACGTTCGTGGGGGACCCGGTCGAAGGCCTTAGAGAAGTCAAGCCGAACTGTTTGCCCATAAGGATGCCACGCTTGTCAAGGTGGTGAATGATCTGTTCCTTTAACTTGCCAATGATGGATGTCAGGGAGATGGAACGATATTAAATTCTCAGGCTTGTGTCTGTCGCCTTTCTTAAAGATGGATGAGACGTCGATTCTGTCTTCCACTGGGTGAGGAAAAGTTTTCCCTGCACTCAATTCATGAATTTTATAACTTAGAAAGGATAGAATTAAAATCTCTGAATTGTGAAGAAATTCCAGGATAAAAAACATTTTCAAAAAGGTAGCAATTACATTGTCCCGATGACTGCGTGAAGCGCGAAAAAAAATGCTATTAAATTGCAAATTATTGCGGTATTACGAGCAGGGGTGCAACTTTCCCCTTTCCCCAGGATGTAAGTAGGTCACTGGCGTTAACGAATGGTGAGGTGCGTGTTGCTAATCTTGCATAATAAGCACGCATTTTTCCATATTGAAGCTAAAATGCTCAAAATAATAAGCCTATGATGCAGAACAAATACGCGAAGAGAGCGCAAAACGTTTTACGATAAAATAACCAATGAGGTTAAATTTGTCAGAAACCCACATACGGGAGTCAACAATAGGGGGGATGGTTGCATGGGCCATCCCCCATATAAAAATATTTGGTGGATCCCCAGGGATCTACGCCTGTGTCTTTTTGTTGCGATCGCCAAGCATTGCCGCACCACCACCCCATATAGCACGCAGTTGGCAAATTGAAAGCCAGACCTTGTTTAGGTTGTAAATGCTGTAGTTGACAGCGAATCGCAAACTATGTGTAAAATATGATGAGGCCCTTTGAAAATTCGAGTTTTCGAGAAACATGAGGGGTGAAGAAGTGTTACGTGCGAGCAGCGAGAAAATTCGAAATTTTACCTAAAGTGACCATATGGTAGGTGATCTAATTAAAGCATCCCTATTGAGTTTGTCAAAATGTAAAGAACTATTTTAAGCACGGATTTTAAATTCTCACTGCACGGAATTTTGATCTCACTGCACAAACGTGCCAGGAGGCACGTTAAAATAGCCCCTGATCAACAGTCAACTTGAACTGCTTCTAAAAAATCAGGTGCAGTGAGTACTGGTGAACTTGTGAGTATTGATTTGACTTTATGTAAAGCATTTTCACACTGCTCTGACCAAACGAATTTTGCATTCTTCTTCAACAAATCAGTCAATGGACTTGCTAGCTCCAAAACGTTTGGACATAACTTTTTGTAATATTAGCCAAAAATTCCTAGAAATCTCATGAGTGTCTTCTTGTTTATAGGTGTGGGTATTGCTCAATTGCTTCAACTTTGGCTTTGATAAGATTCACTTGATCTTGACCTACAACATATCCTATAAAGTATGTGACTGTGGCATGGCAAACTTGAATTGAAAGAATTGATGGAGTTGTTCCATGTGTTGTTCCCAAGTTTGACTGTAAACAATTAAATCATCCACAGGCACGTATGCTTCACAACCCTCTATGTCTGCCACAATTTGGTTTACCATTCTCTGAAAAGTTGCGGGTACATTTTTTTTTCAAGCCGAATGGCATAACTTTGTAAACAAAAAAATGAATCACTAAGTGCACATTACAAAAGTGTGAGCTCGGGACATGTTTTTATTCGTTTTTATGGTCAATATGAGTTTGTTTTAAATAAACCATGTGATTCGTGCTCGATAATTATTTTTCATATAAGGCATAATGTTGTGATTGTGGGAGACATCCGTTGACCCAGTAAGAGCAATTAATGGATGGAATTTTATAGTTGAACCCAGGACCTCCGATTGCAGTTGAAGGTGTTTGTATTAGTGCAGAGTTAAGCTGTCAGAATGTTAGCAGTTGCTGGCAGGGGCCCTTGCCATCACGGCATTCGGGCTTGGCATTCCAGCCTACTTTTCATAGTTTAATAATGTCAATAACAAACCGAAAGAACCTGCTTTGTTGTAGTTGGAAATTTGGGCCTCGGTGGTTCAAATAATTTTAACAATCAATAGTCAAAATGTAAATATACATTTAGAGGGGCCAAAAAGGTATACGATATCTTACCCCAGGGACACAGCCTAAAACTTTTGGGCACGAGGCCCTAATGTATAGGGAAATAATAGGTACCACACACTCAAGTGTGGTTCATGGGCACCTAAAGACTGTATATGTAGGCATTGTGCTCCTTTGCCGCGGCCTCGGCACTTCATTTGCACTCTCGCTGCTTACCCCATCGGCATGGATCGTGAGGATTACAAGTCGTCGTCGTCCTATGGATCATAACGGACCCGTTATGACCCTTTTGGCGATGTTGTTCCAACTGTCTGTCCAATGCAAGACGGTAAGCATTCGTACTAAGGGATAGTCCAGTGGATTCTTTGATACCATCCAGAGGATGATTTAAGGAAGCCCCATCATGCACTGCAAACGTGTTATCACCAGAGTTTCAACTGCCACTTGACTTTTCAAATCCCATTGAATTCTGTGCAAAAGATGTTGTTTAAGAATTGTGCGTGTGTCATTATTATTTAGTCGATTTCAGATCTAAAGTGATGTATGCATGAAGGATAATTCACACCTTCTGTAGGTAACATAAAATGTGAAATCGACCAGCATTGTGAATGCGTTTTTATTGTAAATATATCAGTCCAAATTCAAATTTAACCATGCCCCTCAATGCAATGTGCGAGCAGTAGTGTCATGTTCACTCACACAGCTGTGCTAACCGCAAGTCAACACAGTGGCGTGGTGGGAAGTGCTTAAATCATCCTCTGGATACCATCTGTCCAAAGGAGCTTCTGTCTGCCTCTTCTGCGAAGTCCTTCAACTTGACCATGAACTATCATCTTCTCCAAGTTGTCATAATTTCTTCTTGAGATGCGTCCAAAGTACTGCAATTTGTTGCGATCAATCTTCTGGCACACTGAACATTGACATGCTCACCAAGTTGACTTCTGATCAATTCATTTGTTTTGTGATCTTTCCATGAAATTCTCAGCATCTTTCGCCAGCACCACAAAGCTTGAATCCTGGATCTTTTTGTCCTTCCGATAGCCCATGTTTCAGAGCCATACATAGCAATTAGAAAGACCAGGGCATTTATGATGCTTATTTTGGTTGCTCTAGAAAATGTCTTTCTGATTTCTTGACCTCCATGTCCTCTCCATCAGGCTTTAACTGCTAGTCTGCTTTCCCTTCACAAATCATGACCTTTGACAGTAAGGAACAGTCCATTCTCCTCATTAGCTTAATTTACCCTGTTTATTAGGTCCTGAAGTTCAGTTGCTGTTCTTGCAATGAGGGTGGTGTCATTAGTGAACCTAAGGTTATTTATTCGTCTACCTCCGATTGATACCATTCCGTAGTATCCATCAAGTGCTGAAGCAACACTACGTTTTCCAATCTTCTGGCCATTCCTTGCTTCTCCAGATCTTATTACATAGTCTATGGATGATGGTAACTCCTTCCACATCACTCTCCTTGAGCAATTCTGCCTGTATATTATCAGTCCCAGGTGATTTGCCATTCTTGAGGGTTTTTTATGGCTTCTTCAACCTCACTCATCAAGATATTTGGATCGTTATAATACTTCTCCTGGTCTGTTTCTTCAGGTGGAATACTTTCTTCTTGTGAAGCATACGGCTTCTCACATTATTGTTTGCCTCTTGGTTGAATCTCATCCTCTTCTATGGATGTTGCAATGTTCGTCCTTCACAACATTGAGCCGAGGCGCGCTGGTTTGCTGGTCAGTATGTTTCTTCTGTACATGCCCCTGGTGTTATTAATTACACTGTTTCTTTCTACCTCGGCACACTTCTGCTTGATGAAGTAAGTCTTGTCTTTTCTGGTCTGCTTCTGGATTCTCCCACTTGGATCACGGTATTCTTGGTGATGGTCATCCTTATCAAGTCCCTTTTCCTTGACCTTCCTTCGTTGGTTAGCTAGGTTGAAAACGTCTTCTGTAAGCCATGGCTTTTTCTTACTCTTACGTTTGGCAGTGTCTTATGTGCTGAATCTGTTAATGCATGCTTGATTTCTTCACACAGTTTCTCTGGTGTAGACTCTTCAGGATCATCTTCTAATAACTTTTGGAATTGGTTTCTCACTTCTACTCTATAGCTATCACTGATCTTGCTAACATCATCAGATCTTATTGGTTTGTTTGACGCTTGATTCAACTTCATGGTTGATACAAGCAGTTGATTGTCTGATCCACAATCTGCCCCTGGGTAGATCTTTGCAGCCATGAAGATAGATCGCCATCTCTTCTGGACCAGGATGTAATCTATTTGGTTCCATATGGTATGATCTGGTGATGACCATGTGTAGAGCCTCCTTGGATGTTGCTTTATAGAGGTTATTTAGGATGATTAGATAATTTTCCTGGCATAAATCAACCAGCATTTCTCCTCTTTTCGTTCTGTTCTCCTAAACCAAAGTTTCCCATCACATTACTGTTGGTACTTTTTCCTCCAGTTTTCGCATTGAAATATTCTGTGACGATGGTTATGTCTCTCTTATTGATGTTATCTATCGCCTTCTGGAGATTGACAAATGGGCCAAAACGGCTACATCAGTAAAACTCTTTAGGTCCAAAATTAAAACAAACCTTATGGAAATGTACACTTAATACCTCTTAGTTTGGATTTACTTCTTATTTTTATTTTTCTCCCTTTTTAAAAAAAAATCGCTTAAAATTAACTGATCTCTTAGCATTTATATTATATTCACAAAATGTCAGCTTTCTTGTGCGATATACGTGAGCATAATATGTTATGAAATCTTAATTTGTCTTACACTAATATTCTGCACGTTCTTTATTCATAATTTTTTTCTGCTTAGTTGTATGAAAGAGGGTGGGGGGGGGGGGTGTTTGTATGTATGTAATTGTTTTTTATTAGGTAAATTATGAAACTTAGGCTTATTAGGTTAAGGGGGTGTTTGTTCAGGCCTTTTTGGCCTTCTGAGCATCTCCTCATTCAAATGTGTATGTTTTGCTGTTATTGTATTGTTGTATTTTGAATGAAATAAAGATTGATTGATTGACTGATTGATTGATTGATCATCATAGAATGTCTTGATTTCTTCTTCTGTTGATGTTGAGGTAGGTGCATAGGCTTGAACCACAGAAAATTGGTGTTCCTTGTAGGTGAATGATGATAATTCTCTCATTAACCGGATTGTATCCAAGGACACATCTGGCAACATCTGAATTCGCTATGAAAGTAACTCCATATTCTCGTCTTGGCCCTTTCCTGTCCATCTCATTTCGAAGATTCCTGCAAGATTAAGATCGTTTCTATCAAATTATCTGGTCAGAATGTCCAATTTTCCTTGGTTCATTGTTTTCACGTTCCAAATTCCGATCTTTAAAGTTGTTTTTCAGAGGTTTCGTCTGGCCACGGAACCATCGACTTCAGCACCTCCAAATGGCTTTAATTTTGAAGCATGGGTACAAAACATGATGCCATCCGTCCTCTATTCCCCAGTAGCATTATTTTAAGACACCTTCCGGCCCGGAGGTCTCACTTCCTAGTGTCATGTTTCTTCTCGTATCCGACCTCATCGTCATGGTATACATGGCAAAAATAAATGGTGGTGGTTTGCCATTGCCTTCCAGCATTTCTAGATGGCCGATGGTTCTCCATTGAGCTCATACACCCTTGTAGATGGGTCTTATTTTTCGTTCCATCAGGATGTCTAGCCACCCTCCTCACCAGTACCATTGTTGAGAAATGACAGGGCTAAATACTGAAGTGATTCGATCGTCCTTGCCTTCTTCAGTGTGGACTAAGGATTGACACCATTTCCCTTCTCCTCAGTTCATCCTTCAGTGGACTGCCGTTGACTTTGTAATACTCCTCCGCCTTCACTAGCTCATTACTGATGCTGGCTTGCTTGATCCGCAGTTGGTCTTCGCCGTAACCCTGGCCAGGGAGGCTAAAGGGTACCCAGTACTTGCCCAAGGCACTGCCCCCACCAAGTCTACGGAAAGGGGAGGGGTGACTCACTTTTGGCGTACAACTTGCTGTTCCTTGGCTTTCCTTTGGGAATGCCGCCTCCATTCCTGTCTGTTGTTTGGAAGCTGTTTGGCTTGCCAACTGGGAGCTGGGAATCATATTTCCAACGCAGTGATTGCATTGACGGGCATGGTTTCCAACTTGGTTGTGTGAAATCCTGGAGACAGAATTGGTTTGGCAATATGTTTTGAGACATCCTGACAAAGTGGCCAAACCACTTGAGACGAGACGTTTATTATCACATTTATCATCCTATCTCTCAATGATACCAAGTATGGAGCGGAGACGACATTCAGTTTGTGCTTAGTAGATCTTGGGAGGGCCTACATATATGACTCTGCTCCATATGTTGCAATTGGTACTAGGTTGCGGGTTTTTTTTGGCAGAACAAAGGCCCACACAGCAAACCTGGTTCGTTTTTGTACACCTTCCTCCACAGAAGGAACATTGCTCCCCAGGAATACACTTTCAACTGGTGCATCGATGATCAACTACCGAGGGTTACAGGGTAGAATATATCACAAACTTTAGGCAAACTGGTTTTTTGAATGCATCAGTTTTAACCATATGCAAATGACGAATTCTTCTTTAGTAACTTGATTTTGTGTTATGAGCCCTGCTACTGAGGCAAATATATATATATAGATCTCGAAAAGTGATCATAATAGGTCTGCTCTGAAAAAATTCGAGATTCAACCCCTTTGTTGTCGTAATATCGCCATAACGTCGATCACCTTTTGTAACCCTAGATCTGCCTCTCTGGAAGGACACAGGATACTTGTACATCGGCTGATGACGAGAAAGTTCCTCAAAATCGCCCAAGTAAGCGAATAAATAAGTAGTGTTGAACTTTAATTTTAAATTACTCTCATTTTATTACCACAACGTATATATGATTATACATATTATGAATCTGCAATTCTTAAGGGCGTACTACACCCATATATTGGTTTGATTGGTCTAAATAAATATTTTTTCATTTATAGCTAGGCGATATATGCACGGATCATGTGAAATAAAAAAAATATGAAAAAAGAAGAAAAAAGTGCTTTTAAACAATTGTAGTAAGTCATTTTAGCCCTATATATATTTTGTTTACTGTATCCTAGTTACTCAGATGCGTGTTTCATAACAAACCATGATTTATTCTATTCAGCATGTTCAAGTAGGGTACATGAATAGAATACATTAAATCCTTTGTTATACTCTCTATAGAAAATCTAGTGGTGCATGCAAAATATATAAACACTTACACAATGGATGTATAGTCATTAGTCAATAATATTATAATGTGTTGTTAGGAGAAGAAAAGGCTATTAGGTCACCGTATGTCAGGTTATAGGTCAATTGGTTCAGGTCAAATTTAAGCATCAATTTTGAATATACATGTGAGAGTTTGTAATATCATAATCAGATAATGAGGAATAATTTTGATATTCTGTCTTTAACTGGATATATATCGAGAAGTGCAAGGTGGATATACCTTGGGATGTAAATGGTGAGTACAATTTAGAATGCCTAGTTGCGATGGATTTCACAAATAAATATAAAATAGTTACCAAAATCACAAACGTTAAGCTTACGGAAAACTACCCAATATGGTGGTATAGGTGACAAGAAATACAATTTTTTCAACATTGCTGTAGTATGGTTGTGGTAACCTGTTACCTGTGGCTTAATTAAGTTTCAGTGAAATAATGTCGCAAGTTAAAAATACAAAATATAGCTCAACATTGAAAATAGAAGCATTTTAACCAGTTCCTTTTTGATAGTTGTGGAGCACCAAGTTCATGAAGTCATAAAAGAAATCAGGAACCACTTATTCCCATTTTACATATCAACTTTATTTCCCTAACGTGTTAGCAACACATATCCAAAATTTTAACGAAATCCGTTGATAGTAAGCTTTCCAAAATGAAGTGAATTTAAATCATCAGTGATGTACCACCTTTTGGCTTCTACTTTTAAAAGCATGTAAGCTACGTTGATACCGATGCCACCAATAAAACGAGAAGATTTGCCCCTTCATTTTGCATACCACTTTGTCCATTTTTTGTTTGTAATTTCTTCACAAAATACAAAAAAATGCAAAAAAAATCAATGGGTGTAGTACCCCCTTAAATGAATGTATTGTTCAATGGTGTCTTTAATATATAAAATTCTGACGTTTTGTACAAAATTACTTTCGAAAACAAGATAACAACGAATATGTATCGTCTGATTTATATATTGTGTGTATCACAATAACCGTTTGAGAAGGGAGAGAGTTGAGTGTTTGATCCGATTCGTTATCGAATTCGTGAATTTCGTCATTTGAATTGTACCATATTGGCAAAAACAATAGATAGATAAAGATAGATGACAATCTTTATTCAGGGTATTTCATTCAGTTTACAAAAACTGGTCGCCCATGAGACCCTGATAATAATTACATAATATAAGATTTTAACAATTTACTAAATTACATAACACAAAAGAAAAACAAAATTGAAAAATGAGTACATATATGTACATGTAGGTAATATTTACAAATCAAGATGATAAAATGTATTTTATAAAACATGAATTTTAACAAACAGGAAGTGAAATTTAGTACTAACAGAGGTGGAAAGGTGTGAATTATATGCTTATCTTTGATTTTAACATATTCACATTCATTGATGTAAGATTAATGCGAACATCAGAAGACAGTTTGTTCCACACTGAGGCACCTCTGTAAGAAAAAGTTCGTTTCCCCGAATTATTATTCCAAGATGGCAAGACAAGTGTATTACAAGATTGACTTCTGGTACATTTTGAATGAATTGAAGAAGTAAAAATAAATTGCCATGAGAGGTAAGAAGGAGCATCATGATGAAGACATTTAAAAACAATTACAAGAAGCTGTTTATCCCATCTTTCATTTAATCTATCCCAGGAAAGAGTGTTCATCATATCAGAAATGGGTGTTCTAATGTCGGCAGACAAAAGAAAACGAGCAAGTTTGTTTTGAAGAATTTGGAGAGAATTACTATGTTCAGAAATGCAGTTTGACCAAACAGGACTGCAATAATCAAAGTGTGGGAAGACCAATGCATTGACAAGTAAATTTAATGTGGCTGGAGGAAGATAGAACTTAACTCTGCGAATGACACCAATACGTTTAGAAATAACAGAAGAAATATAATTGATATGTTCATTCCAAGTTAAGATTGGATCAAATATGACCCCCAAATACTTAAATTTATCAACCTTTTCGATAGACTCATTACCATAGATAAGTGAAATGTCATCAAAATCTTTCAAAGTATGATTTGTTCCAAAAAGCATGTACTTAGTTTTCTTAATGTTAAGAGTAAGCTTGTTGATTTCAAACCACCGAGCAATTTTTAACAAGCTATCATTCATCTGAGACTGAAGAGCATACGGGTCTGACGATTTGAAAAGCAAAGTTGTATCATCAGCATACATAACACATTTACAATCAATACATTCAGGAAGAGAATTAACATAAATTATAAACAACAGTGGACCTAAGATCGAACCCTGTGGAATGCCGATGTTTACATTCTTGAAATCAGAGAGTGTAGAGTTAACATTGACTGATTGTATTCTACCACTTAAATACGACCTAAACCAATTTAAAGTATTACCAGTGACACCATAGCTATGAAGCTTTTGAAGAAGAATTTTGTGATTTACAGTATCAAAAGCTTCTTTGAGGTCCAGGAACAATGCTTCTGTGACAACACCCTGATTCATGTTATTTAAAATGTAATCGGAAACATCAATAAGAGTAGTGGCAGTAGAGTGATTACGTCTGAAGCCAGACTGACAAGGGTTTAAAATGCTATTTTCAGTGAAGAAATTGTAAAGTTGATCATGAACAGCTCGCTCAATAATCTTAGAAAGGACAGGAAGCACAGAAATTGGTCTATAATTATTTACATCATACTTATCACCATCCTTATGAATAGGAGTAATTTTGGCTTGCTTCCAGTCATTTGGAAAACAAGATGTATAAAGCGAAAGATTACAAATATAAGCCAGAGATTTACAAATAACTGGAGCAGCCAATTTTAAAAGCCTTACATCGAAATTACTAATACCAGGTGATTTGCTGTTGTTCATCTTACAAATTTCATCAAAGACAAATTCAGGTGTAATATAATCAAAACAAAATTGAGCATTAACACGATTACCCAGAGCACATTCTTTGTCATCATAATCGTTACTGTTAAATTCAGTGGCGAGACTGTTTCCAATTGATGCAAAAAACTCATTGAATTTGTCCGCAGTTTCTTTATCATTAGCTGTGATTCCCTCATTAGATTTGACAGCATGAACGGAAGACTTATTGTCAGGAATCAACTTTTTAATAGTAGACCACAACTTTTTAGAATTATTTACATTTTCATTAATAGCATTACAGCAGTAAGTCTTTTTCAAAGACTTATTCATATTATTAATATTATCAATAAGGGAAGTACATCGTGGCCCCATAAAAATAGAACCCTCATTGCGCCCTCTTTTTCTCCTATTTCTGAAAAGTTGATCAAATGTATTTTATATGTAAAAAAACCTTAAATTGTTAGCTTTAATAAACCAAAACAATTATTTCAATCGGCTCACAATTTTTTAAGATATGACCTCTTTAAGAAAATGTACCCGTTTTTCACTCTGTCCATGGATGAGGTTTGGCTACATCAAAGATTAAAACGAAACACATGGTTAATGACATGGATATATAATAGCATTAGGCTTTGGAACGCATTCACTATGAGTGGGGATCACCAGCTAGCCTCAAACATCTTCGCAAACGTAATACTGCTGCATTCGCAAATATTCGGCACAAACGCAATGCAATTGATGCAATGAGGACCAGGACTGAAAAATGTATTCGTCAAGGAGGCAACCAGGTAGAAGGCAAAGCAGCACAGTAAACTAACTTCAGAAGAACCAAGGACATACCAAACAGCCATTTTCTGGCTACCTTTTATCTCAAAAAGAGAACATGACTTAAAAAGTGGCCAAACCACTTGAGACGAGACGTACGTCGTTTGGAACAGCTTCTGTTATAGCACGAATCTCAACATTTATCATCCTATCTCTCAATGATACCAAGAATGGAGCGGAGACGACTTTCAGTTTGTGCTTAGTAGATCTTGGGCATGTTGGGAGGGCCTACATGTATGACTCTGCTCCATATGTTGCAATTGGTACTATGACTGGGCATTGTCTTTAAAGCTTTGCTAGGTTGCGTGTTTTTTTTGGCAGAACAAAGGCCCACACAGCACCTTCCTCCACAGAAGGAACATTGCTCCCCAGGAATACAATTTCAACTAGTGCATCGATGATCAACTACCGAGCTGCTCAACTACTAAAATACATGTATTGCTGGTTACAGGCACCAGTTTTAACCATATGCAAATGACGAATTCTTCTTTACCTTAAAAGAATAAGAACTTGATTTTGTGTCATGAGCCCTGCTACTGAGGCAAATTGATCTCGAAAAGTGATCATAATAGGTCTGCTCTGAAAAAAATTCGAGATTCAACCCCTTTTTTGTCGTAATATCGCCATAACGTCGATCGCCTTTTGTAACCCTAGATCTGCCTCTCTGGAAGGACCACAGGATACTTGTACATCGGCTGATGACGAGAAAGTTCCTCAAAATCGCCCAAGTAAGCGAATAAATAAGTAGTGTTGAACTCTAATTTTAAATTACTCTCATTTTATTACCACAACATATATATGATTATACATATTATGAATCTGCAATTCTTAAATGAATGTATTGTTCAATGGTGTCTTTATTATATAACATTCTGACGTTTTGTACAAAATTACTTTTGAAAACAAGATAACAACGAATATGTATCGTCTGATTTATATATTGTGTATCACAATAACCGTTTGGGAAGGAGAGAATTGAGTGTTTGATCGGATTCGTTATCAAGTTCGTCATTTGAATAGTCATACATTAATGACCATATTGGCAAAAACAATAAGAGAAGTATAAGATCTAAACCAATGCCAATTAAAGTACAGATACCATATTATTTAATGAAGTGATAATAATAATAGCGACAAGGCACATATCCACTTAATTAAGAGCACTCAAGGCACTAAAACAAAAACTGAACAAAAGACAATGAAACAAGATGCAAAATCAAGGAAATTAACTTACAAATAAGAATTACAGCGAATGTCTCTGACATAAGATGAGTTTTAAACATCTTTTTAAACACAGTAATCTACATGTAACCTTTCTCCCGCCGCTCTCTGCATAGGCAGTCAACAAACTATATGCGGATTGAGGTGTTAGCTCTGGTGTTTTCTTGAAAACAGCTCTGGAGACCAACCTGATCAGTAGGTGACGTCACCGAATATGGAAAATTCCTGCCCCTGGTCTTGCTTGGTTTGATCAGGTTGTCCCAAACAGGATCTAGTTCCAATCCTGTGTCTCGGTTCAAAGAAGGTCTGTGTTTCTTGATCTCAATTCTATTTGGTGCACATTCTTACTTCCTAATATGTTCATTGCACCGAGATTGGATCCTGTGTGTGACAACCTGGTCAAAACCAGCAAGACCAACATGACAAAGAGCTATAAAGGAGGGACAGATAAAAAACAGGGGGGGGCATATGAATCATTCTGGAAACATATTCTCTATAACTTGTTTGTCTGACAACTGCAAGACTTGATCAATGAGCAAAGAGGTCAAATTGACCAGTTCATACTGTTTTATAACATTTGGGATACAGGTAGCCATTTGTTTTATTTCTTATGTCAAGACTGATCTAGGTAAAGGCATATCTAGGCATTCATAGATGAAACAATTGAATACCTGAGTTAGACCCAGCATTTTATTGCCAGCAGACTGTTCTTCCTTGCGTGTGAAAGATGAGCCAAAATTCCTCTCTAAATAGTCTTCCACATACACTTAATCATGGATTTCATGGAACAAAGGACCAACTCCATGGAGTTGGGCCCTTCTTCCACAAGTAGTGGGTTAAAGAGGAATTTTGTTCATCCAAAGGCCCACACAGCACCTTCCTCCACAGAAGGAACATTGCTCCCCAGGAATACAATTTCAACTAGTGCATCGATGATCAACTACC
Source organism: Amphiura filiformis (assembly GCF_039555335.1). NCBI lineage: Eukaryota > Metazoa > Echinodermata > Ophiuroidea > Amphilepidida > Amphiuridae > Amphiura > Amphiura filiformis. The sequence continues at coordinate 35,634,570 of NC_092638.1, read as the reverse complement.
GAGCTGCTCAACTACTAAAATACATGTATTGCTGGTTACAGGCACCAGTTTTAACCATATGCAAATGACGAATTCTTCTTTACCTTAAAAGAATAAGAACTTGATTTTGTGTCATGAGCCCTGCTACTGCAGAGGCAAATTGATCTCGAAAAGTGATCATAATAGGTCTGCTCTGAAAAAATTTGAGATTCAACCCCTTTTTTGTCGTAATATCGCCATAACGTCGATCGCCTTTTGTAACCCTAGATCTGCCTCTCTGGAAGGACCACAGGATACTTGTACATCGGCTGATGACGAGAAAGTTCCTCAAAATCGCCCAAGTAAGCGAATAAATAAGTAGTGTTGAACTCTAATTTTAAATTACTCTCATTTTATTACCACAACATATATATGATTATACATATTATGAATCTGCAATTCTTAAATGAATGTATTGTTCAATGGTGTCTTTATTATATAACATTCTGACGTTTTGTACAAAATTACTTTTGAAAACAAGATAACAACGAATATGTATCGTCTGATTTATATATTGTGTGTATCACAATAACCGTTTGGGAAGGAGAGAATTGAGTGTTTGATCGGATTCGTTATCAAGTTCGTCATTTGAATAGTCATACATTAATGACCATATTGGCAAAAACAATAAGAGAAGTATAAGATCTAAACCAATGCCAATTAAAGTACAGATACCATATTATTTAATGAAGTGATAATAATAATAGCGACAAGGCACATATCCACTTAATTAAGAGCACTCAAGGCACTAAAACAAAAACTGAACAAAAGACAATGAAACAAGATGCAAAATCAAGGAAATTAACTTACAAATAAGAATTACAGCGAATGTCTCTGACATAAGATGAGTTTTAAACATCTTTTTAAACACAGTAATCTACATGTAACCTTTCTCCCGCCGCTCTCTGCATAGGCAGTCAACAAACTATATGCGGATTGAGGTGTTAGCTCTGGTGTTTTCTTGAAAACAGCTCTGGAGACCAACCTGATCAGTAGGTGACGTCACCGAATATGGAAAATTCCTGCCCCTGGTCTTGCTTGGTTTGATCAGGTTGTCCCAAACAGGATCTAGTTCCAATCCTGTGTCTCGGTTCAAAGAAGGTCTGTGTTTCTTGATCTCAATTCTATTTGGTGCACATTCTTACTTCCTAATATGTTCATTGCACCGAGATTGGATCCTGTGTGTGACAACCTGGTCAAAACCAGCAAGACCAACATGACAAAGAGCTATAAAGGAGGGACAGATAAAAAACAGGGGGGGGGGGGGCATATGAATCATTCTGGAAACATATTCTCTATAACTTGTTTGTCTGACAACTGCAAGACTTGATCAATGAGCAAAGAGGTCAAATTGACCAGTTCATACTGTTTTATAACATTTGGGATACAGGTAGCCATTTGTTTTATTTCTTATGTCAAGACTGATCTAGGTAAAGGCATATCTAGGCATTCATAGATGAAACAATTGAATACCTGAGTTAGACCCAGCATTTTATTGCCAGCAGACTGTTCTTCCTTGCGTGTGAAAGATGAGCCAAAATTCCCTCTCTAAATAGTCTTCCACATACACTTAATCATGGATTTCATGGAACAAAGGACCAACTCCATGGAGTTGGGCCCTTCTTCCACAAGTAGTGGGTTAAAGAGGAATTTTGTTCATCCAAAGGCCCACACAGCACCTTCCTCCACAGAAGGAACATTGCTCCCCAGGAATACAATTTCAACTAGTGCATCGATGATCAACTACCGAGCTGCTCAACTACTAAAATACATGTATTGCTGGTTACAGGCACCAGTTTTAACCATATGCAAATGACGAATTCTTCTTTACCTTAAAAGAATAAGAACTTGATTTTGTGTCATGAGCCCTGCTACTGCAGAGGCAAATTGATCTCGAAAAGTGATCATAATAGGTCTGCAATAAAAAATTTGAGATTCAACCCCTTTTTTGTCGTAATATCGCCATAACGTCGATCGCCTTTTGTAACCCTAGATCTGCCTCTCTGGAAGGACCACAGGATACTTGTACATCGGCTGATGACGAGAAAGTTCCTCAAAATCGCCCAAGTAAGCGAATAAATAAGTAGTGTTGAACTCTAATTTTAAATTACTCTCATTTTATTACCACAACATATATATGATTATACATATTATGAATCTGCAATTCTTAAATGAATGTATTGTTCAATGGTGTCTTTATTATATAACATTCTGACGTTTTGTACAAAATTACTTTTGAAAACAAGATAACAACGAATATGTATCGTCTGATTTATATATTGTGTGTATCACAATAACCGTTTGGGAAGGGAGAGAATTGAGTGTTTGATCGGATTCGTTATCAAGTTCGTCATTTGAATAGTCATACATTAATGACCATATTGGCAAAAACAATAAGAGAAGTATAAGATCTAAACCAATGCCAATTAAAGTACAGATACCATATTATTTAATGAAGTGATAATAATAATAGCGACAAGGCACATATCCACTTAATTAAGAGCACTCAAGGCACTAAAACAAAAACTGAACAAAAGACAATGAAACAAGATGCAAAATCAAGGAAATTAACTTACAAATAAGAATTACAGCGAATGTCTCTGACATAAGATGAGTTTTAAACATCTTTTTAAACACAGTAATCTACCTTTCTCCCGCCGCTCTCTGCATAGGCAGTCAACAAACTATATGCGGATTGAGGTGTTAGCTCTGGTGTTTTCTTGAAAACAGCTCTGGAGACCAACCTGATCAGTAGGTGACGTCACCGAATATGGAAAATTCCTGCCCCTGGTCTTGCTTGGTTTGATCAGGTTGTCCCAAACAGGATCTAGTTCCAATCCTGTGTCTCGGTTCAAAGAAGGTCTGTGTTTCTTGATCTCAATTCTATTTGGTGCACATTCTTACTTCCTAATATGTTCATTGCACCGAGATTGGATCCTGTGTGTGACAACCTGGTCAAAACCAGCAAGACCAACATGACAAAGAGCTATAAAGGAGGGACAGATAAAAAAAAAAAAAAAGGGGGGGCATATGAATCATTCTGGAAACATATTCTCTATAACTTGTTTGTCTGACAACTGCAAGACTTGATCAATGAGCAAAGAGGTCAAATTGACCAGTTCATACTGTTTTATAACATTTGGGATACAGGTAGCCATTTGTTTTATTTCTTATGTCAAGACTAATCTAGGTAAAGGCATATCTAGGCATTCATAGATGAAACAATTGAATACCTGAGTTAGACCCAGCATTTTATTGCCAGCAGACTGTTCTTCCTTGCGTGTGAAAGATGAGCCAAAATTCCCTCTCTAAATAGTCTTCCACATACACTTAATCATGGATTTCATGGAACAAAGGACCAACTCCATGGAGTTGGGCCCTTCTTCCACAAGTATTGGGTTAAAGAGGAATTTTGTTCATCCATGAAATCTGCTGTTCACTACAATAAACTTTTTTGCTAACATAATACATGAGTTCTACTTGTACAATTAATGGTTATTACCTAATTTCTGTAGCTATTTATAACACGGAACTGGCACTTCCAGTACTTTAGTGGAAGAAGGGCCCAACTCCAGTTCGTACTAAGACCTGTACCGTTGCCATGGAAACACCATATATAATTTCGAATGTATGTAATATCGTATGCTCATGTATTAAAGGTCCCATGAAGATGAAAACATTCTGTCTATAAAACTTGTCCAAATATTAAGTTTTTTCTTAATATCTCAAAAACAGTTTTGATGGGGTTGGGCCCTTCTTCCACTCAGGTATTCAATTGTCTTGTAGAGAGTAGAGACTGCTGGCAGGTTTGCAACCAGATAGCTATTAACATCCTAAAGCTGGCCAAGGTTTAATAACAGGGATATGCACAGAGCTACAATGTAGCATTCCACATGTGGCCTATTGTAGATGGTACACATTTGATGGCTGACAATGTTTGATTGCGTACGTATCTCCACTGCAAGCTTGCGGGGACTTATGGAATGTCAAAGCATTTGTGTGTTTGGTAATTAGCTGGTGCTGTAGTCATAAGATGTAAGAGTGTTGCTGCTCTTACATTCCTCTGGTGGTTTAGCAGGTGAATATGGTGGTTAAGGTACTCATCTTCTGGTAGTCCGATGGTGCACTTTTATAGCTCTGTTTTGGATAGAATAAAGCTGAGGTAGGTATTGTGCAAAACTATGCAGTGCTAGCATACTCCATCTTAGAGTGTATATCATAGCCTTTTAGATGATGGCTCTCTGTGCACGAATGATGTGAGAAGTCCCAGCCACTGGTCTGATGTCATGGCCATTTTAGTGACAACTAGATTCCATGATAGATCTCTACTCAGGGTAAGGCCATGAAGATTTACACTATCTGTTTCCTCCAGCCTTGTACTGAAGAAATAAGCCTCAGGATGGTTACCCTCCATTTCCATAAGCTTGAAGATGGACTTCGATGTTGTAGCCTATATCTCAATCATTCCCTTGTTGGAGCCAGTCTGTTGTGTTGTCATTTTTACCTTGACTCATTTTGTTGGTTGAAATATGCCTTTCTTGAGATTAATGTGTATCAAGAATGTACTTCTAGCTTTGTTATCCATCATGACATATCATTAAATTTTATACACAAACGCACAAGAAAAGGATTTAATATTATATTTAGTATGCAATTACCTAATTTCCATTGTCCACAGAACTGGTGTGCATCAGGAATTAACCTTTTGTTATGCTAACAGCCTTCCCAATTTTTCAGGTTGAAGGTCATTCTCTACATACAGTGAATATAAAATGAGAAGCTAGTTGTACGTTCTCTGTGTCAAAAAATGACACAGAATTTATGGCACACAGTTTATAATAAATATGTGTTGGTGTACTCAAGATGCGACTCAGAAGTTTGAAGCACCTTACATCTCCTCCACCTACAATCTTTCTCCTTCAGGGCCTTTTCACATTCTTTATCCAGATCATTCCACCACTCAGGATGGTCAACTGTCATTTGGGAAATGTATGTTAGCATCATATCATAGATGGTGTTAATGATGTTTGACTAGGCTGCCTCTGGATCATGCCTGGTTATAATAGATCATCCCATGGATGCATTTTCATAATTCCTTGTTCACTCCAGTCAGTCAGCTTTCTTATAAGGCCACACATGTCAGAGTGGAGATGCGATATGCTTCTAAAGTAATAGCGGTGGGTCTTGATAGGCAACTTTGATGAGATAATGATCAGAGGTGTCAATATTGAGATCTATCATGGTTGGTGTAAAGAGATCACCTGCCAAGATACATATGGGCAAGGACAATAAGCAGTCAAGGTTCTTGTTATGCCATTCCAGAGCTCCTTTCACTTTCTTCGGTGGACAATATGCCAAAGATAACCGCACAATTCCACTTTCTCTTTGTAAGGAGAACTGTTTTCATATTGTATGGAGAATGCCATGAACTCATGTATCCTGGGCTCCGGATGGGATTCTCTCCCTATTGGAAGACCATTTCTGTGGTATATTATATAAACAGCCTCCCATCCATATCATCTCTTCTATCATTCCGCATACACAAGTAGCTGTTTAGGTTGATCTCTTCACCATCATCAACAACTGAGCTGTCTAGCTTGGATTCAGTGAAGGTGAAGGTAGAAAGGTGTGAGCACTTATGGATTGGCAACAAGATAGCAATTGACCTCTCCATCAACCTGATATCCCAGGAGGGGGGTACTTGAATTCTGGTCATGCTCAAGACGAAAAAAGTGAGACTAGCACTAGTCTTGGGACCCCTCAGGACTCACAAGGGGTATAAAATTCACTGTAGCCTCTTCTAGTCCTACTAGGGATATCAAGTTCACCTCTTCTAGTCTCCAAAGGGGTCAAATTTTATGATTTCCATATCCATGTATCTTATGTTTTGGGATTTTTGATAAAGAAAGAACACAAAGTGCAACATTTTGACTTTCAAAGTCATTTCTGGTACAATAATTCTCTTGGTGAAAACAAGTCCTGTTAGGGGTATGTTTTAATAGAAATCTGGTCCCGCTAGTGGTATTATAAAAAACTCGTCCCACTTGGGAATAATAATTTTAAATTGAATATTTTTAACTTAAAAAGTCCTGGAAGGGGCTACTTCCAGGAACCCCAGATCTAGCACGGGTACTCATAAAATCCTATAGAACCCCCCCCCCCAACCCAAAGGCCTGATATCAACTTCTTCAGGTTGATTTGATGTCGATTATCAACAAGATTGCAACCCAATTTCAACCTATGTTGAAATCATGTCCATGTCAACCTCAACACTGATCCTTTTCCAACCACATTGATATTGGGTATAAATAAATTGATATCAGGTTGAAAATGTAAATGCATATTGAGATTGAAACACACGGACATCTTACTTGTTAGAGATGGTTGCAGTCTAACTCTTTTCAGCACCAAATAGTACAATGTATGGAGTGGCCCAGTTGTCTATCATGCACCAAATAGTACATCCATGGAGTGGCCCAGTAGTCTATCATGCACCAAATAGTTCATTTCATGGAGTGAGAAAAGCAGCAGCAGCTTCTTTATGGTAGTCATAAGTGTAACATCATCAGCATAACGGATGGATAGATTCAATAGTCTATGTGTGATGTTATCTATAAATATGATGAACAGAAGAAGGCCAATGATTGATCCCTGTGGAACACCTACATGTATCTATTTCTTGCTGGATGTCCTACAGCCAGTCCGACAGCTTTCAACCATTATAAGCTAAATTATAAACCTTTGATATTTTGTAGAACTTTTGCTTGGTTCATTAATGGCATCTTACCTTTATTAAATAACTGCTCTAACATTCTGCAAATGACAAATGGTACAAATATGTATGGCTTGCTGTCTGTCAATCCCTCTGAAATATGATGAACAGAAGAGGGCCAAGGATTGATCCCTGTGGAACACCTGCATGTATTAATTTTTCCTGGATGTGCTATGCCTTCATGGTCTAAGGTAGTCCTGCAGCCAGTCCAACAGCAAGTTTGAAAAATCAACTTGTGGGTCTGTAGTGTGCGATATCTGCGTCCCTTTTGATGTTTTGGGAGAACTTTTACTTTATTAATAAATTAATGGCATCTTACCTTGTTTTAAAATAACTGCTCTAACATTCTGCAAATGACAAATGGTACAGATATATATGGCTTGCTGTCTAGCAATCCCTCTGAACATGATGGTGCTACAAGGTAGATTCCAGATAACAGTCCACACAACTATAAATGCTGTATTTCTGTAAAATTGATCTGCAATTGAAAAAACAAATGAAATAGGTCTACTGTTGTACTGATATAGGATCATTTAGGCACCACATTGAATATGGTCCTATGATGTCTCTTTCCATCATATACCCTGTTGATTTAATAAATTGTCTCAAACATAATAATTAACTAGAGCATTGACTAGTTACAGAGTTTAACTTTACATTGGATCTGGTACTATAAAGCAAGATTATTAATTAAAATTATAACTGCATATATTTTAAATGTTGGAATATGTCAACTGTCAAGTTAACTGTGGTCGAGTCAAGTTTACTAGTTTGTCCAAGTCCAAGTCAAGTCAAGTCAGACATCTTATCAAGTTAAGTCAACACACTAGTCAAGTCAAATAAAAAAATTAGCTTTCAAGAGTCACCTCGAGTCAGTAGTTGACTCGACCAAGTCATCTCAAGTCACTTCAATCAATCTTACATCACTTTTATTCATTAAAAAGGAAAACAAAAATATACAAGTCTAGATCAGTGCCTGGTGGCACGCAAGACATAAGTACATGTATAAACACACACAAATACAAGACATGTTACAAAACTTTGTATAAAAAGGCATAATATAAAATTACAATCAGAAGAGTAAAAAGAGCAGCCTAAAACAGACCAGACACCCAGATTAACAATATAAAAATATTAAATTTCTAAAAACGGTGGACAAATCCAGGAAGGCTCTTGTTTTGAATGAAAAATACTGAAAGATGAAACAATTGCCAGTTTTGAAGGATTATCCCTGAATATTTTGAAGGATGTCGGGTTATTGCACAGTTTCAAGATTTCTTTTAAACGATGAATATTGTCTGGTGTAATATATCCTCTTGAACCTACTTCTAAACAAATAAGACTAACTTCGTAACCAGAGTCTTCAATGTCAGCGACCAGGGGGGCATATTTATTGCACTTTCGAACATGAGCTTTAGCAACGTTGAATTCAAAAGGGACAGTGAGCTCAATGATGACTAATTTTTTAATGTTTTTCCAAAAAAGACAAATATCAGGAACCAGGTTTGTAGTTGAACAATCAAAAGGAATTGTTGTGGGGGTGGAATGTTAGTTGCTCTGGTTACCAAGTCGGACAAAATTTGGGGAGGACTAACATCATTAATAAAGCCCAATTTAATGGTTTTGACAATATAATTGAGAATGTTGTTGTGTCTCCATGTGAACCGACCTTGTTCAAGGGAAGTTTTGCAATGGTTTTGCAATGGTTCAGTATAACTGAACATAAATCATGTGTCCGAGAATTAAGTAGTATTGCCTATGAAATTATTGAAATATATACTCATTAGGCTTTCGGTACTGGTATCATGTTTAGAAATATATATCAAATTACAAATTTGTGAACAAAATTGAAACAGAGTTTATGTAGATTAAGTACAGATGAACTTTCTTGTTTTAAGCATAATGGTGATGAGGCCATAAAACAAAACAGCTGTTCTAACTCATCTACCGTACCTAATATACCACTACCATTTAGTGCACTGTATATGTACTCATATTGTTTTTATGCATGTCAAGGCATATCTAGATATTTTTTAGCAATCCATCATTTGTAGAAGCTGCTAGCAATCACCTAGAGAGTGATAATCTCCGTACAGCAAGCCCATGATCTGATGGATGTAAACAGGAAGAGCATTCCATCCATATGCGGGCTATAGATGAATACAATGAGCCATAGCTGGGGGCCATCCATCCATTTTACACGGATGGCCCCCAGCTATGGCCGACTTAATCCTGACCATCACTTGGCTCGTCGGATTCGTCTATAGATGGCAAGAAACACCTCATGTGATCATCTAATAGATCTTCATAGCCTGGGATCTGGAGTGAGAAACGCAGTGCGTCTATCGTCGCACATGCGATGTTTGCACTTCAAAGGAAGAAGAAGAAGAAGAAGAAGAGAATGTATTGATGTTGGCAAAGTAGCTCAAGCAAAAATTCCTCAATGACTAAAAGCATTTAGGACTAAAAGGTAAACTTGCATTCATGAATACATGTATTATATATGCACATGCCTTACATTATATTCGTGGACCACTGAACAGATTATTCATCAGGTTTGTAGATAAATAGATAAAACAATTTCATATAACAAAATCAAATTTGTGAGTAAAACTAGTGAGAAAATTTGGTTTTTATTTGCCTATTTTTGCATTTTTCTCAAAAACTATAGAGCATTGGTGACAAGTAAGATATGTATATTATAGGGGCAAGGACTACAGCTAATGCATATACGCAGAACATGGTACATACTTACAATCCACATACAAACTAGGAAAGCATACTTTCAATGTACAGCTGGTTTTTTTCACAACAAATGACTTACTCACCAATGTCTTCTGTGGCCAAACTTGATTATTTAAAGTCCTACTGCATTATAGTCCACTTAAAATATCAATTTGGTTGAAATTTGTTGCCAAAAACTGTGTTTAAATGTGTTTATTCCACCACATAAATTCTTGTGATCAAAATTCCCACCATTAGAATGTGCTATCTCCAGCATGTAGCCCTTTACACATAGCATGTAACCTCATCTCTGCTTATAGAAGCTGTTACAGGCATGTGTATACAGCATGGTTACAGATAGGAGCACATTCAGGCTTGGTTAAAGTCTATCTTGTTATGATATGTTTGGTAAATTGGCCAATTAGGTCAAGACATGTCATCAATTTAACCTTGGCATGAGAAAGAGTTGCCACTCATGCTTAACATCCACCACATTATGGTGGATTAAAGAATAGCTTAATCTATTATGTACAGCTGTGTGTGGTCAAAAGAGTATACTTCATGACTTCTAATATTATTTGCCCCAACACATGTGTCTGGCACTTAACACTTTGGGTGGAATATTTGGAAACAGGTATTTTTTTTTTAGTCCACAAAATGTAAACATGGAGACATGTACAATTACAGAATTTGACTTACTGGAAATGGGTTTTTGCTGAACAAAAGTAAGTAATCATTAGGGATCATATTTTTCAAAAATGGATTACAGGGTTTCAGTGTATTTTGAAAATGATGGGTTTGTGTGAATTTTTATAACTGGTGCAGTTATCATGTTTTGAAATATACACTCTTTGACAGCTCTCTCCGTGCCTGTTTGAATGCCTGGTCATACCATGTACCCATACACTAGGTATGGGTACATGAGACCAGGTATAGCTAATGAACTGGAAATTTTATTTCAGCACAGACAACAGTTGTGGAGTTAGAGTCACAAATGAGGGAAAACCAATATTTGATCAATAAATCAATAACTACTTGCCTTGAGTTGCTGAATTTTCAGTGCAGTAGTTGCAGTCCTTGCCCCTATAATACATATCTTACTTGTCACCAATGCGCTATAATTTTTGAGAAAAATGTAAAAATATAGGCACAAAATTGGCCAGGGGTGTAGTACCCCCTTAATACTGTTCAATGTTCATTTCTCTGTGCTGGGAGGGAAAATTAACATTGTCAAGATAGGACCCGGGGATAGGGCCCAGGGTATAGGACATCTGGGCCCTGCTCTGCCATGTTTGGCTGAGTAAAGGTACATGAACATGTTATTTTGTGCCTATAAAATTATTCATTGTGTAAAGCTGAGTTTATGTATACTCATGGCGGGGTACTCATGCTAGACTGAATCCTTGTCATTACCAACTGTGCAAGTTTAGTGTGTGTTGCTTTTTAGTGGATGTTAACCGACTGAGGTCTACACCTGTCACTTTTGCAAAACAGCGAATCACTCTCATGCCCAGCATGCAAATACGACAGTGATTTTGCACACTGATCCAGCTGATCGTGCATGCAATTTGTTTTCTGTAAAAGCGACAAATTTAATGCATCTTTACAAATGACCAACAAATTGTGTATGGTTTTATTAGCATCCTGACATACATTTGTATATGTTCAATCAAGCATTAAAGTGCTTTCAACTTTTGTACTGGATCATTCCTGCATGCACTCCCAGTTTTTCAATGTAAAGTTCTCTGGCTTTAGAAAAAAGTAAACACGGTTACTATAGTCAGAGTTCTATGGCTAATAATGACTAGGCCAGCTATAGTAATTAGTACTAATCATGCTTTTTATTACTCGAGAACTCTAGCTTCGAATTTGCACACAATAGTTATGCATTCGATGCTGGAGTGTGTTGCTATCGTTTTTCGGTTGGACAGAGGTGCAATTTTTTTGCACCGGAGGTTATTTATTCAGTAAATGTTGAAATTTGGATGAATATTATTTCGATGAGTCAACTGTTTCAGTTTCAGTTTCTGTTTCAGTTTCTGTTGTCGTCGGTAGGGTAGACAAATTGTCCACATTTCGCCAACTTCATTAGAGTATTTATTGACTTGACCCGCTTGCAGGACTTTAACTTGAGAACAATTGTTCAGTTTTTGTTTAAAAATGTCTAATGTAGTTGCTGCTGTGACTTCCCCGGGTAGCTTGTTCTATTCTGGTATTGTTCGATTGAAGTATGAAAACTTGTTGATATTGAGTCTGGTGTGCTGTCTTTGGTATTTATGAAGATGGCTTCCCCTGGTTCTGGTGACTTGTGCAGGAATCAGATAATCCTCGCTCTTGACCCCGACCAGTCCATTTGAAATTGTATACATCATTGTAAGTCTATCATTCTTTCTTCTTTTTTCTAATGTTTCCCAGTTCAATTTAGTTAACATATCTGTGACACTGCTGTATTTGCTAAAGTTCCGGCTACAAAATCTGGCTGCTCTCCTCTGCACCATTTCGATTCTGTGCTTATGTATTTGGGTATGGGGGTCCCAAACAATACTGGCATATTCCAGTATAGGTCGCACAAGCATATTATATGTGCAAGTTTTCACGTCGGTTGTACAGAACCAAAAATTCCTCCTGAGAAAGCCGAGCACCTTGTTCGCCTTATTAATTGTGTTCTTGATATGGACACTCCAAGTCATTTTATTATCAATTTCAACTCCTAAATATGGATGGGAGTCCACCTCGTCCAACTCCTGTATCTTTTGAGCAAGATTTGCCTATATTTTGGCCCGGGGTATTTTGGACAGTCTAAAATTTTGCTGAAGTGTAATTTTAGTAACATTTTTAATGCGATCGCCTGTTGTGATCGGCTATGTTTACTTCTGAACTTCCATTGATTTTACACATATGTGTCATGCTTCATCAGCGAATCCAACTAGATTTTGAATGCAATGGTCTCTAGCCTAGAATGTGAAGCTATCGGTGAGCAAATTCTTGGCTAGACTTCTCGAGCAAGCTATTTAGTACATGGATCGAATCCATGGGTTCCTACAGTCACCGATCTGAGGGCTGATGACACACATTCGATGGGTGTAGCTATTTAGTACAGTTCCAAATAAAGAGCTATAATAAAAGCACTACAGTGTTAATAACATTTGTAGGCTTCAGAGGCTTGGGGTATTTTACTATCTATTTTGTGTTGAGCCAGGTCCCATCACACGCGTATCTCCGCACGGAGTGACTGGTTCTGGTTCTGGTTCTGGTTAAATACTTCCCAACACTTTCTACAAAGCCAGGCGAGAAGGGTATTGTGCGCAGAACGTCAGATGCTAGTTGTTACGAGCTGTGTTTTGGTGGTGTTTAAGGACTTCTTTCTTGAATACTTTGGTTTCTGTAATGTCGACTATGGTTTGAGGAAGCTGGTTCCAATCTTTGGTTGTGTTGGGGAAGTATGAGTAAACCCAGCAGTCTTTATTGCCCGTTGGTCTTTGGAAGGCTTTTGAGTGGAGATTTCTGGAGTGACGTCTGACAGGCTGCAGAAACGTTTGCTCCGGAATGGCTGCCTGACCACTGGTGATTTTGTGCATGAGGGTGAGTCTGTCTGCTTTGCGTCTGAGTTCTAAAGTGTCCCACTCGAGTTCGGCCATCATACTTGTTGGACTACTAGTTTTTCTGTAGTCTCTCATAACAAACCTTGCGGCTCTTCTTTTTGGATGGATTCAAGCTGCTGTTTTAGTTCTCCTGTATGCGGATCCCAAACTGTGGACGAATACTCGAGCTGAGGTCTGACCAAGGCTGTATAAGCCTGAGCTTTTAATTCTTTTGGGCACGATAGGAGGTTTCTCCTAATGAAGCCCAACTGGCGGTTAGCCTTTGCTGTTATGTTGTTTATGTGTGCATTCCACCTTAAATCACTTGTTATTTCAACACCTAGGTAACTATGGCTTTGGGTTTCAGTTAGAACCTCCTCGCCAAGTTTATACTCTGTGATAATTGGGTTTTTTATGAGTGATGCGCAGCAGAAAGCATTTGCTGGCATTAAATGCCATTTGCCATGTGTTTTGCCACTTTTCAAGTGACTCCATATCTTGTTGCAGCATGTGTGTGTCCTTTTGGTAATTATGGTTTTATATACTACGCAATCGTCCGCAAAAGACGCACATTTGACTTCAGGGTGGCTGGTAGGTCATTCAAGTAGAGCAAGAACAACAAGGACCTACCACCGTCCCCTGGGGACACCTGATTTTACTTCCACCCAGTTTGAGTTCTCACCTGCAATTACCACTCTCTGTTTTCTTGTAGTAAGAAATTTATTTAGCCAATGATGGATGTTTCCAGTAATCCCACATTGTGATAGCTTTCTCAAAAGTCTTTGATGCGGAACCGTGTCAAAGGCTTTTGAGAAATCCATCACAATGAGGTCGGTTTGTTGTTGTTTCTCCAGTGTGTATGCTAAATCGTGCACTGTTTGCACTAACTGGGTCTCACATGAATGGCGGGCTCTAAAGCCGTGCTGCTTTTCTGTAAGGATTTTGTGGACCTCAAGGTGTGCCATGATGTGACAATGAAGTATGTGTTCATAAAGTTTACAAGTCACCGAGGTCAGTGATACTGGGCGGTAATTGCCCGGGCAAGTTTTATCTCCTTTTTTATGTATAGGAGAAATATTTGCCATGAGCCAATCATCTGGTGGTGAACCATGGTCGTAAGAATATTGAAATATGGTGGTTATGGCGGGTGCAAGCTCTTCCGCTGCCATTTTCAAAATCTTACCAGGAATTTCATCTGGACCACAGGCTTTGTTTACCTTAATCTCACAAAGCAGTTTTAATACCCCAGGGGTGGTAAACACGATCTCAGAAATATCAGGGTATTGGGTGGGTAAAGTGTGGGAGTCATCCATAGGTTTTTCAATGGTGAACACTGACTCAAACTGGGCATTAAGCATTTCTGCTTTTTGAAAATTGTCCGAGACTAATCTCCCATCACTCCTCAGGGTATATCTGGTTCCATACAGCAATACGCAGTATTGCTGTCTGGTAAGCAGGTACGAATTGAGACGTTGTGAATTGAGACGTCGGAGCCGGTCAAACACAGAGGACTAGCCTACATCCCGTATCCTACTATCACTCAAACAAGCAAATCTCTTCACCAATTCACTCACCTTGCGATCCTACATCATCAGTTGAAACAAACATCTAAGTTTCCAAAAACAAACAATGCCCGAGTTGTCTTGTCTTGTAAAAAACAAACAAACAAACAAACAAACAAACAAACAAACAAACAGACAAACCAATGCTACCTTCTTGTTCCCAATTCCTTTGATTGAGCCTATCTTGATTCAAAGCTATTGAACATGTAAATTTCACACCAGTCCAAGTCGTTATTTTACAATGTTATTCTGGATCTGGATCTGGATACGGTTGAGTCGGCAGTTTCAACTAGTAAAAGTCGTACTATCGCCAACTTTGGTGGAATTTATTGTATACGGGTGTTCCGACGAATGTGTCGACGCAACGCAAGTATCAACTCGAATAAGTATGAAAAGAAACTAGAGGCAAATGGTGGTCATAGACCACAAACCTAGCTGGGGCATGTTGGTGTTGTGGAGGTATCTGACCCCTGCAAAATGTTCCAAAAATGTTCCCCTGTCATGAGGTTTGTTGTCACCGAGTTTTGAGTCCTGTACTCCTCACAGATGTCCAGAAAATGCAATTCTAAGATTTGACCCAGATGACCTTTGACCAGACCCCTGCGTGCACAATTTTTTGAGACCCCCCTATCTTGGGTCGACCCCCCCACTTCCACCTACACAGACTCAAGACAAATTATTCATTGCCGGAACAAAGGCGAGGAGCGCATCAAAACTTTAGAGCAAAGAAAGTGTGTGGAGTGAGCTAAAATTTAATTGTGTGTGTAAAGAAGGCGCGCTATATGCGCAAAATATTTGCATTATATAATGAAAGATTGTGTGCAAGAATACATGCACAGCGCGCGAAAAGTTTGAGTCACCAGCCCTTAATAATTCTATACCCCTATTTTGGGTGTTGAAAATTAAAACCCCTATAATTGGTCTAAAATTCTATGACCCCCACTCCCCAGTATATTCATGACCCCCTTCCAAAGAAAATGACAGCCCCTTATAATTTAAATTAGGGTTAGGATTAGGGTTAGGTTTATAAACGGTGAGGATTAGGGTTAGGGTTATAATTGGGGTTGCTTAGGGTTAGGGTTATACTTGTGCGCAGGGTCTACCAGAATTATTCCAAAACCCATGAATAGTCCTGTAACTATCACTAAATAGAATTAAATTAATTAAACTATGATCAGTCTTACCTTGTTAGTACTAGCTAGTATTTCTCATTCAAGATCACCATGATTACAGAAAACAGCAAATGGGTGATAACCATGATAACAATAAAATGTACTGGTACCATTAACTGTACACATTTATAAACATTTATCATACCACGATGCACTGACCAATTCATCTAACACTGAAACCTTTTGGAAATGCAGTTTTAACTTGTTGTAGGGCATAAGGTTGTGCAATAGAAATGATTTACAATATTACTTGTATACCCTGACCAATTGACCCCTTAAACAGCTCAAATGTTACAGTCCATGACATATATACTACATCAAATGTAATGTGGCACCACATTAGTGCTTGCCGCATGCACAGTATAATACCCAGTGGACTCGGAGGTATCATGAACAGGTTTCTGCACTTCTTTTACAGTTTCCAATTACTATAAACTTTTAAAGGCTTTTATACTATTTTCCTCAACTTCATAAACAAACAAAAAAAAGGTAGGGAAAACAAATGAATAAATATGAATTCATGTCCCGCATTCCTGTAGGCCTATTCCATTTGCAAGCTATTTTTGTGTTGCGCATAATCTTAAACCATGTTTAATTTCCCTGTAAAATACAAGAACACCAATTGTTAATGTTTTAAACCACACAAATTAGGAACTGGGATTCAAATATAAAACTTAATGCAAGATGTTTTTAATCAAACAAAATAAGATACATACTCTAAGATATAAGTATAAAACAAAAAACCCTAACATCAGAAGACAAGAAAATCCCTCAACAATCATTTACTTAAACAAAACATAGAGCCTGTAAACAAATGCTAGTTAGAGTTTGATATTAACTGCCATGACAATGGCACTGAAAGAATTAAAGTTCCTACTGCAAAGGAAACACATCTGATAGTTTTATATACCGGTACTAACATTGGAATTACTAATCAAGCCAAAAACACATTCATTACAAAGAAAGAGGCCAGAGAACACTTTCATTAATACAAAGAAAGAGGTCGGACATAACCATACAGAAATAAATGCTAAACATTTTAAAGCCTGGCTCATTAATCCCCTGTTTCCAAACATACCACCAAAGTCTGTAAAATATGGCTGCAAAATCAAAATCAAAAGATAAGCCAGAGCCTAATACTAGTACTTTTAATAGTAAACATAATATTAAACCCATAAATTTATTCTACAATTACTGTTAAGGAGTGCCTTTAACACACCTGCATGGTTCATATCAAAAATCAAATTTCTATTAAAAAAACCTATATAAATATGCCATTACTGCTTCTGTCTTTCTAATTTAGAGTGTACACCAATCACTGTCACTATTATTCAAGTTTTTTGCAATAACCTTTCAATTCCCACTGAGCCCTTCCAAAATCATATTAGCTATCAATCCTCTCATACACACATTCCCTGGGCTTGGATGACGAACAGATGATAATTGCATTTTGAGAACAGGGTATGAGTTTTTTGTACCCATTATTGTCAAAGGTTATTCAATGAATATACAAATATATTGGGGTTCAAGAACTGTGCCCTGATAGATGAGCAAAAGAACATGTGCAATTTCACTTTGTTGTAGTTCGCAACACAAGCTTAAAATAACAGGCAAAACAGACACATCATTTATCGGTATGACATTTTCGTATTGGCGCTGCCCTATCTATCTACCTATTGTGCAGAGCTACTACGGTATGGGTTCCTCGTACTAACTAACGGGCAAAACAGACACATCATTTATCGGTATGACATTTTCGTATTGGTGCTGCCCTATCTATCTACCTATTGTGCAGAGCTACTACGGTATGGGTTCCTCGTACTAACTTTGTTGCCAGCGGAAGAAAACGGGAAGATTACAGTGGTTTGTTTCCAGCGGAAGAACCCGACCGATTACAATACCTAGCTGGGGGGTGTAAACCCCCCAGCTAGGTAATGATATATACTTCAGACCGATGTTTTTGTACAAACGTAATCGAGTATTTTTACCCCCTCCCCCCTAAACGAAACGAGTGTCGTTTATAGAACGTCATCGATCTTTTGGTTTGTTCCCTTGCAACCTTATTTAGAAAGATATAGCAAACTTTCCATGATAGAGATTGGACCCAAGACAAAGTACACCCAAATTAGGTGACAATTCAGAATTAAGCCATGGGTGGAAAAACACCTAAATGTTGTGACTGGTCCGGCTATGGATAGAATTGGGCTATTCCAGATAAAACATGCACCCCCCCCCTATAGAGGGCAATTTTTTTTCTTCTAAAATGTCTGGAATTCCAAAGCATACTTGAGGAAGAAATCTGGATTTCCGGCCCTGTTTAGTGCATGTAAAATCTGGAAATCCATGGAGGGATATAGAGGGTTTTTTAAAAAATTGTCAAAAAAAGTTGGAATTTTCAATTGACTTACCCAAAAAAATCTGGAATTCCATCGCCCTCTATAGAGGGTTTCTAAAAATATCCAAATAAAAAGTTGGAATTTTCAATTGACTAGCAAAAAGTCTGGAATTCCATGGAGGGGTATAGAGGGTTTTAAAAATAATTTAAAAAAAAGTTGGAATTTTCAATTGACTTACCAAAAAAAAATCTGGAATTCCATCGCCCTCTATAGAGGGTATCTAAAATTACACAAATAAGTTGGAATTTTTCAATTGACTACCAACAAGTCTGGAATTCCATGTTAGGGTTTTCAGAGTTATTTTAGGCTTGTATAGGTGTTTATTGTTCTAAAGGTTTCATTATAATTATTGGCTTTATCTGCATTTATTCCAAGTCATCTATGATGTTTTACATGTATAATATAGGACAACCACCAAGGCATGTGTTTAGTAGTAACGTACGCTTTTCAAAGTCGGGGACAGGGGTCTCGATTCTCTGACTGGTTTAAAATTTAATAACTAATTCCCCAGTTTCCCCCCAATTGGGTGCATTATTTCCCCGAACTTTTTGACAAAAGTGGGGGGGCACATCCCCCTGTCCCCTTTGCGTACGCCACTGGTGTTGGTATCCTAGGTAGGGGAAAGTAGGGTAATCCCGGGCACCTTTCGTTAAGGCTACACAGGTACAAGATTAAATAAAGTTCATCAGTGAAAATCATACCAATGCAAAGTAGGAGTAATGTCCTAACTTGTAACTAGTTTTTAATAACTCAACATCTATAGTTAAAAAGTTATAATTAAAAAACAAAATGGTAAAAAATGATGGGGTAATGCCGGACACGGGGTAATCCCGGACACATGATTGTTGCCAAGAGGGAAAGTGGAGTAAGATGATAATCCCCTAGAATGTATTAGGTACTTCTGTTACCTCAAGCATACAACTATGGGGGCTGTTGTTGTTGTCTATATTTTCGAAATAACAAGTGTCCGGCATTACCCCATCTGTATAGAGACGCATGTGTGTCCGGGATTACCCCTCATGGTCCCGATTTAATTTTTCAGTGCTTGTTCTACTAATCCATTTTTAAGATACCAAAATTCATACATCCAGCTAACAATCAAGTATCAAACATAATTTTCATCCATACTTCATCTGTGTCCCTTGTCGCATTAACTGTCACCCATCTAATAAATCACTTTTCAGATAAAAAGTCAAAAATGACAATTTCTGTTTTTTCGTAATTTTCACAAAGAAAGACGAGACCCAAAGCGCTGGTAGTAGTACACGTGAGGTACACCTTGAGGTAGCTAATACCCTAAGGTAGTATAATAGTTCCACCCTTCTCCGTTTAGCTGCAATCGATGTGTCCGGGATTCCCCACAGTCCGGCATTACCCCACTTTCCACTAAAATTAAGCTTCTCTTTTGTGAAGGGTTGCTGTTCTCCTTACGGGTTTTCAATAACAATGTGTGGTATGTATAGGCCTACTAGTTTCTATATTGGGCCTAAAAAATGTTTGATTGGCGTAATTTTAACATTTTTGTTAAACTGGGTCTTTAGGTCCATGAACTGAACCACACAAAGGGACGCCTACTCTGTCGGCAGCACACATTTCGAACTATAAAAGGATTGTATTGTGAAACTCAGTTTCTTGCTTCAGCTCTTTCTAAAAATTCATTAGGGCAAAATTCGTTCTTTATGTCCTTAATTATTCTTTCATCCTGTTCTTTCTTTCTTGAGGCCTAGATCTTTTCCCTACTTTACAACTCGAATATTGTTGTATTGTCAATGGATATACCGTAGAACGTTCGCCTAGTAATGGCGCTATGGGCCCACTTGATATAACTGGTATTTTAGACACAAACTTAAAGTGCCCTCCCACAAAAATCCCACCAGCAAATAAGGGCACATACCCTTAATTCTTGTTGTGATTTTTAGAGGAGGTAGCTCTCTCTTTGTACATGAAATTTACCCCAAGGCAAAGGAGCCCATGTGCGCCATTAGGCGAACGTTTACGGTACATAAGAATTAAAACTTTCTTACTTTGGTTTGAGCTGAGACTAAAATACCTAAAGCCTCAAATGTTGTTTTTATATTAAATATATACCTGTATTTGAATGAAATAGATTTATAATAGGCTACATGATAAATACATGAAGCCACAGCAAGTAGAACGAGTGCGATCTTGTCGCGCCGAGGGTGCTTGCTAATTGCTGCAGTACCATGTACTATGCAGGTGCTCCTTTGTTAAAAGGGAATTCCCTAATTGGGGAGTGGACGATCAAAGCGAAGAGCTCATATCTAAAAACTTCTAAATTCGTTGGGGACTGTTACTTTTTAAAGTTTCAACGTCTGTATACATACGACATGCATGAATAAAATACGACATGAATAAAGTAATCGTCTTCCAAATCTAGGTATATCAATTTAACACCCAGATTGGGAAGATAGAGGAAATGGTCCTTTTTATATTGTTACCAAAAATAAATAACTTGACTCACAAATGCTAGTATTTCGAACGCAATGCAACTTCTTTTCTAAAATTTGCAAGTTTCTTGAGTTTTCTTGAGTAAACACGACCAAGCTGAGTTGTCCACACTTGCGTTTTACATGACTTTGTTTATGTAAATATATTTATAATTGACACCTGTCAATTTCTTTCCTTGCCCTGTTGTATAACTATTATTATGATGAGCTCAAAGTGTATATTTCTACATTTTGAGCTCAAAATATTTAATAGGGATATCATATGTCTATACTACGTACCGGTATTACTATGATGCGCATGCGTTGTGTGTGCTGTGTGGGCTGTGGGAGTGAGTGTGATGCTGTTTAAAAAAATGTATAGGCCTATAAAAACAAAATCTTCGCACAAGCTAGAATGAAGAGTGAAGACCCAAGTCAAGCTGGGGATCACCATTGCAGGGGATGAACCTATAGACCCACACCACTCTTCGTCATACATAAATTCTCCCAGCCACATTTCCCTTACATAATATGAAATTTAAAAAAAAAAAAGAAAATTTAGTTCGGCAGAGGTGAGGCTCGAACCCACGCTGCACCGCTATCATGTATACAGTATTGACATATTACCAGCGCCTTTACCGCTCAGCCAACTGACTTGTTGGGGCCATCTTGAAAATTTGAACATATAATCACAACTTCAATTACTTCAACATACCATGTGACAAGCAAAGACAGAAAACGTACCATATTTTGGAATTTTATCTGCTTAAAAACATTAATGTGTAGAGCTACCATTAAGTTCTCAGGCGCATACATACAATACGAGGGGCCTATGATACATACACAATTGATTTCGTGCACGCACATGCTCTGCAAGGTAGGGAGCCTAGTCAGCCTACCATTTTTCTTGTAAGACTGTCTGGATTTTTGCAATTTATAGTAAAAGTCCACGTAGGTCCCCAAAGTCCTTTCAGATATTAAAAGATAAAATTCCCATAAAGACGAAACAGTAATCTTTAGTGGGGACCTACGTAAGTGTTAATGTTTATTATTCAGAAAATATTTTGGCGTATATAAAATTGAAATAAAATTCTCTGCTTCCTAATTAAACCACATAAACTGAAGCATGATTGGGTATCACGAATCGTTATATATGATGTAGGCTACAGTTAATATTCAAATATTCTTTTACACATATGATGCTTCAGTTTTTACACAAACAAGAATTTGTCTTAAAAAAAAACAAGTTCACGGATCAGGTGTATTGTACATGTACTTTGAGCTACTTTGGTCTAACATTTAATATTCATATCTAACCTACTCTGCACTTATTCGACAATAAATAAGTGATATGAGGCTTAATAATGATACATGTGTCTTGACTCTGAAAAACAATATTTTTAAAAACCTCATTTTGCATTTAGTTTTTAAGCCACCGTGGAAGCCACCTACAGGATCTCATTTTGCATTTAGGGTTTTTATTGCGTCGCAAAGTAGCAAAACTTTCTTTATATATGGCCCAATTCGTGCCTGGAAAAGGCTATCCCCTCTTACAACCTATCAACAGGTCTGATTTCTATAATGAGGTGTCACCGGGTTTCATGAGATAATAATACCAAATCTAAACACCATGAAATTCAACACATCACGCGTCACGACCAAGCTCACATTGGGCGCCCATTCCTTTTTTAAAGGAATTTTTTATTAAGCCACCTACAGGAAACAAATTTGGCTATAAAGTACGAAGAAAATTGTACATGTATGCAAGATGGCTTATCACTAAAGTAAACAAATTACACAGCCATTTGCTCTTGCTAGCTTTTGTCAGGGTCAGGGATATTTGTCTCATAGTCCTGCTTTTATGAACACCAATATTATACAGGTTTATAGGCCTACACATGGGTTATTACAAGAGTCAATAAACATTTGACCAATTAACTATGGGCTTAGTTTTATGCAATGTAGTTATATTGAACTTTTTCTGAAGTAAGTCGCCTGCTGCATAGTTTTCTATACAGATGATATGTTTACTTTGTGATTAGGCCTGATCATGACCTGCTAGTTTGATTAACCAATCGGGTATGTGTATTGGCAGCATGAGACGGCTATAAAAAAGGCTAAAAAATTCCTACACTGAGTAGACCGTTTGCCGGGTTTAAGGGCTAAATAGTAATATGAGATGTGGGGGCAAGTGGCATCATTTCACTGCCGTGAAAAAATATTTCATTGAAAACCCTCCCACTCAGCTATTTTAAAAAGCTAATCAGGCTTCCTCAGCATGTGCAATAAATTAGCATTACAATTTTTTCTTACTCATCTGGAATGGATAACAATTGAAATGGCAGACATGTTGGTTTTAAGTTCTAAGTGACAGAGGGATATTTCTCTTGTTCGATTCCACAACCATTCACACTTTAAATATCACCTGTGTTATGGTATTATTTTGCGAATTGCCCCGTGGTACTTTATGGAGGGAAGACTTTTATTTAAATATAAAGGACGAGTGGCCAGAATTCGGTAGGGTCTATACTAACTATATAGCTTTACAAATTCAGAGTCTTGCAATTATGATTTTAGAGCCAAAGGGGTAACTATATTATAAAATTATAAAAGGTTAGAAAGTCAGTATTAAAAGCAAGTCAGTAAGATACACCTCTACACTACAGGCTGCACTCCATAGTAGGCCCACAGCTAAAAACTACACTGACAGAAAAAAATTAAAAAAGAGGAGAACTTTTTTTTTTTTTCTACAATGCAAAATTGATCATTAAGAGGAGGAAGCAAATTATGTTGCCAATACCGTATGTTAACTTTAATTTTCCACTTTTATGCAAGAAATAAAAGAAGAAGATAAAAATTCCTTTTTAAAGGGAAAGCCAGCTTCAATGCAGAAGAGGTCTTGTAATTAGTTTGGGTGGAAGGCATTTTTAGGATAACTCTTTTTTATGATCCATCATGTTTCATGACAGTCCACCAAACCAGGTGGTGTTCGCATTCATTCTCATCGTCAACCGTGTAATTGAACAAACATTAACTCCTATAACTTCCTGTCAACTCTTCAATATTAATTACTCCAAATTGTTCTGTCTTTTTGTCTTTTCTGCCTTGCTCATTATTAATATAAAGAAATACACTGCAGTTTTTAGTTAATTGGCTAAAAACTGTCATCCTACTTGCCTTATACATGCACATTAATTTTATATTAATTCTGCCTCCGCAGGAGGTAGTATGCTTTGAAATTTACACCTAAAATGCCGCACATTGCGCGGCATGTAGGCCGATTGTACAAATTTATATTCTGACAAGTACTCTAATTTCCGCCCAATATCGAGAGCCCAATATATATCCCCACCTCTTTGCGCCATACATAAATTCGCCTATCGCCATTTCCGAATGTTCAAAAGGTAATCACGCTTCCTCAGCATGTGCAATAAATTAGCATTAAAATTAATCTTATTCTATAGGGATTCTAGAAACGCCTAGCACGTGGCGCCAATGGCGTGGGTCTATCAAGTTAATGAATTATGCATTAGAATATTTTCAAACTCATATGTTGTATAATTGAAGACCGAATTAAAAAGACTAGCTTGCGTATGCCGTCCTGTAAACCAGACCAAAAATGCCATACTGCGCAGGTCAGCAACCAATCACGGCGCGCCTTTGTCATGACGTCAGACGCAAACTAGTCTTTTTTTAATTCGGTCTTTAATTATATGTTGTAGCCTCAGCGCTCATCAGCAGCCACACCACCTCAATGCCTTCGGTGTGATCAGCAGCTTTATCGTTGAAGACAAGTTGGAAAACCGTTATGCTGTGGCAATGGGAATACACCTCAAGCAAGGTTTAATTTCATGATTACATGAAACCTGATTATTAATGCAAAAACTTTGGCTGGAGAAGTTGAAGCTGACGTTCATGGCGACACTTTGGATGTGATAATTTGACATCATGGATTGTTTTGTGCAAAATTGGAGGTATTTTGTGCCACGGCGAGTCAGCAGACCGACTGGCATGCATGCTAGGCTCGACTAGGCCACAATCATGATCCGATGCATTTGAACTGCAATGTATGGTATGATACGCCTAGCCGCGCCTATGGCCGGCTTCATTGCTGCCCGGGCATTGCTGTTCAAATACATGTAGGCCTACTAAAGTATTGCAATTTTATTGCGTTGATTTAATTCGGAATAATTCGTTTTAAAGTATTTGCTTCCCCAATTCCCATGCGTGGTTGTGTTTTATGTTCTACTGAGTACTGTTGCAATATTTTTGCATGCATACCCATGACCGTTTCAAGACTTTGACTGAGAAATTTGCTTTTTGTTTGTTAAGATAAAAATAAAAATAAAATGCAAGAATCATCTTTCCCCACACAATACTTCTTACAAACAAGGTGTTGATATTGGCCCTTTCGATGCAAGACAAAGCACAAATGAAGGAAACAAAACAAAACAATAATGTTTTTGATTTTTATTCAATTACACATACAAAAGAGTAATGACCTATAAAAAGACCCCCTAAATATAATAATATTAATATTATTTTAGTCCTGAATACAAAATATAATAAACAAGCATTAAAAAATCTGAAACGTTACAATCGTAATTTTCAGTCAAAAAATCCACGAGAAATGACTCTTGATACAACTTGGGCATATATGCATTTAAAAAACAGAAACGGCTGCCTGCATCTGGAACTCTTCATATCTGAAAGTTTGAAGGTCTTATTTCATACATCAGAATTATCTGCAAGATTGCAAGATGGCTTTAGGTGACCGTGGCCCTATTGGCTAATGCACAAATTTAGATTTTCTTTCTATTTAAATAATATGTTAAAGCTTATGCCTGTAGATTACATTCGGTTCTTGAGATATGGCCTGTCAAAATGGTGCGAACCCAAAACAAAAAATTGGCAACAACATTCTTTTTATTTTCTATATTTTTGACAAGTCCAGTTGCCAGATGATTTTCTAATTACATGTATGAATTATGCAAAGTAAAGATTTCAGATACAATTAAAAGAGCTATAGTAGGCCTACTGAGGCATGGTACATGGGTAGAACACACACTGTAGACCTACTACAAAATTACGGTTGCGTTTTGGCAAATTTCAATTTGCATAATTAATTTGGGCCACTTATTAGAAAAGTTGATTAGGGCCCTAATTAATTATGCAAATGGAAATTTGCATGAAAAAAAACATTCATGGGTTTTATATCTTATTTTGTAGCCGATCTGAACATTCTACTTTGTACAATTCTTGCATATATAATTAGAAAATAAGGCCTACCTGACATCATTGCATATCAAAAATAAAAGAAATTTGTTGCCAACTTCTTGGTTTCGCGCCATTTTGACAGGCCATATATTTTGGTAACCGAATATCCGATTAAAATAAAATTTTCAGTCTTGTAATCAGGAGAGAATGGACTCACATATTTCAATCAGACAAAAATCTATATCCAATAGCATTACCTTAAAGCTAGCATTATAAGTGTCTCCTTAACTAATAACAAAAGGTGCCCACTGGTATCTTGGAGGCATTGTCTTTTTTAAAGACATTTCTTGTTTATATATTAATTTGCAATTTATGCATATCACATTATAAAATGTATAAAGACTGATATTGTTCAATAGGCCTACATGTATATAAATTATACCCATATTAAAAATGGGCCCTGAAATTACATCGAATTTTTCCTGTTGAAAAGACAAAACTGATGTTTAAGATATCAATTATTTCATAAATTACATTTTGAGTCATTTTTATCCATAAAACGATACAGGATATAGGATATTTTTACTTTGACTTTTACGTCCATAAAGGTTTTAATCATGTTATCAATACACACATCTCATGCTGTGCTGACATGATCTCCAGGAGGTCTGATAACAAGGATACTATCATGTTCTTTCGTTGACATGCTGTGGAAACTATTATAGGCCTGGCATATAACTTTTAATTTCATATTTCCTTCAAACCATAACTTTTGAAATTCTCACTCGTTTTCATTCGTTGAAACGGCAAAACATACTTTCTTTTTCTTACAAATCGAATAACATGTCTTACATATATTTTCACCATAAAAATTTCCGCTGAGTAATTCAAACCAATGCTAGTACCCCGTAATCTCTTTATCAAACAAAGACGATCTCCGAATTAGATAGCCAGCTCTTAGCTGGTGAAAATCAGAATCCCTCAAAGGGACAGGGACAATAAAATGTTTGTTTGTTGTTGTTGTTTTGGCCAAATAATTATTTTATTGTTTTGATTACGTTCGATAAATTTGGTTTTACCATAGACCACTTATTTTTCTATTTTGGAGATTGATGATAAAAGACATAATGTACGATTTTGGTAAAATTTTAATTTTGTTCTTCAGTTTTAACTAAGCGAAAATAATGAGGTAAAAAGTAAAAACCGACTTAGCCGCTTAACTGTGGAGCTTTGGGGATCCCAGTTTTATTATAAAACTCTAAATTTTACTTTGGAGGTTTAGTCCTTTACATGGTATTTCAGATAGCATTGGGCAACTACAATCATGTAAGAAGTACAAATTTGAGCAAAATATGCAGCAAATGATAGCTTTACTGTAATACCAGAAGATGGGAGAAATATCTCTTCTGCTGATCAAGCAGACCCCCCCCATCCAAAACATAGTGACTGTGAAGACTGCGTGTATTAGAAACACAAGTGTGTATAACTTTGTTTGCCAAGTCATGGAACCTTTAATGTGTTTGAATGAAACTTCAAAAACAACACATGAGAGTAGATACAAGACGCCACTTCTACAGCCAACGAGTTATAACAGACTGGAATAGGCTACCAAATTCTACAGTGTTAGCTCCAACCATCAACGACTTCAAAAGCAAACTCCAAACCTTTTTGGGTTACTAAGGGCGAAAAGCCCACTCACCCAAGCCACATTATGACCCTCCCCTCCCCTAAAAAGGATCTCGCGACCAAGTGAGAAGAGGGAGGAATGGTGTGGCACTTCATGTAAGTTCATGTAAGTTCATGTAAGAGCATTATTATCTTTATCCATAGTTAAACAAACAACCATGAACAAGATCTTGTTCTGTTACACATACATGTACTGCTCGGTTAAAGTTTTGCAAATTACCAGATTTGATTTTGTTTACTTACGTTTTTTTAATCTCCATGTGTTATTCAACCTTTTTATGTTCAACCAGCATGCAGGAGAATTTTAGATGTGCTAAGAACATTGTAGGTTTTACAAAAGCAAAACTTCAATTATAATTATAATGAGTTAATTAAATAAAGCCTAGTAGAAACGAGATGCAGCTAGGGTATCTTAATATTTTAATGGCATTATCAATCAAAGTTTTTTTCCTCCATCCCCTACACAAAACCCAATGGCATATAAATATTAAAATTCCTCATCAAATTTATAATATGCTAATTAATCACATCCCGTGAATAAAAGGGATGATATTTGATTACTGTATTTTGCATAACATCAGAGAAGATGTATTTCGATTGAACATCTGCATTTTGTTCCATTCAAAGAACAGTAGTTTTAGCTAGTATGATATTGGATTCATATAGGCCTATCCATAGAGATGAATTCGTCTGACATTTGGTTTGTAATGGAACATTTTCCAAATGCAAAACATGCAAAAAAAAAAACCAATGTCAGATTTTTTAGGCGGGGAGCATCATTTGATATAAACCAAAGAGTCCCTCTTTCAAATTTTATATTTATGTGTAATCTCGCTATATCATAATTTACTGATATACTTTGGTCAAAATTTACATTAAAATGATCAGAAAAAAACTATTATTGTCAAAATTTCTGTTTTTGGTGTCATGTTATTTATTGTATTTTTGGCGACAAAAAAGAAAAACCCACCCTATTCTACGGGCGGACCTTTCAACTTCAAGTATAGGGTCGGGTGTTTTTTGTACTTGTTTTTCTAGAGAGAGGCTATCTTGAAATTACGCTAAAATATCACCAAAATCTGAAGAATTTTTACAAACATATTTTCTATGATTTAAGCAAAATAAATGTTTTTTATAATTCTCAAAAACACAAATTCCAGGTCGGTTGGGCCCGTAGAGAAGGGTTTTTTCATAACCTTTGATACTATTATTAATTTTTTTTTATTTGCAACATTTTATAAAACTTAACTAAATATTAACAAAAACTGACGCTAAACTTAATTTGTATCCATCATTGAAAATCAATCAATTCCGGAAATTAAACTTGTTATTAAAACCCCAAGCCACGATGGGTTGATTTGTTTTAATACCCAAATCTGCTAAAAATATTCTAAAAGCACACAGTAAATTTGAAAACAGATACAACTGTAACACTTTGTAGGCCCCTACTTATACTGCATGGATGGAAGTGTGTGTGCACTATGTGTGCAATGTACCATGAACAAACAATTACGTAATAGTATTGGTCAGTCCAGAGAGTTTCTCTGCATGCTCCTACCATGGAGGTATATAAATAAATAATTTATATATACCTCCATGCTCCTACTATAATTACTGTTTAAGTGGTAATTTTCGCGTACAGTTATTTTTGCGATTTGGAGTTCAGTACAGAATAATTTTTGCAATTGTTATTTTCGCGATGTTTAGTCGTGCCCTATACTTGTAACATTATTATATATACTAGTATTCGCGAGGTGTTAATTTCGCGGATGGAACTCCATTCGCGAAATCCGCGAAAATAAAACCCTCGCGAAGTGCGCTTGCTTTCTGTGAACTTGTTTTCATTAACTCTAGTGGGTAACCTGGTTGACAATCTCATCCCCCACTCAGTTACCTCATCAAAATGCTGATTTTGGTATCAGATGAAAGCTCATATTCTTCTCATAAGGCATGATCACACGGGAGCTTACCTCCGTGTTACCGTAATACGGAGGTAGTGCAAGGACATGACTTAACACGGATACTTGTCCACACGGTCCTTCCTCGTGGTCTTAAAGCACTCCGTGTTAGCTGCACGGCTCGGTCTTTACTTCGTGGTAAATATAGGAATTTCCTGGAAGTTATAGGGCCGTTTGCTATACTGCAAGTCCGAGAAAAAGAGATAGAGAAGCGACACTCTGTACAAACTGCCTATACCATGCTATACAGCAGTTGAAGACATGCAATTCGCAAGCGTCGTCGCCGGCCAAGTCTTACTACGAACGTGTAATGAGAAGATACCATAGAGTCCTACATAGAGATCTGAGGAAGAGACGGTCCGAATTGACCTAGTGACCTATAATTTATTAGAGAATCACATTTTTAGAGTATAAGTCCGCCCACCGCTGTCAATCATTCTAATGAACAAATGAAATAAGCTCTGGCATTCTGGCAATGACGTAATCCTAATTATAAATGAGAAAATCACATTGTACATGTAACTGTCTGCTGTACTTCACACAGTGTCTTCGACCCTATATCTTCATGGCAGGAATCGCCATGGTAGGTTAAATCCACAGCCACGATTAGCCATTTGGTTCAAACCTTTAAAGCTCTTTTAAACTAATAATTAGTCGAGGGACATAACTAAGGCTACTCACAATAGCCGGGTAATCGATCTTGGTTGTGCGTGATTAAGCTAGTATACCCCATTGAGGTCAATGGTCATCGACTTTTATACTGCCTACAGTGAGTGCAGCTGTACTACACGCTGCACGCTGTAGTCCATAACAGGACCAACGCAATATAAAATGGTCAAATTTTGAGTTCAAAGCGCACGGCCAATTTTCAAAGCGCATTCTAGCGACTATCATATCTGTTCAACACGTATTTCCAAGTTTATGAGACCAAATCTGGTTTCTTGAGAAAAAAATCATGACGGGAGATATTCATCATTTTCTAACCCGGTATCAGAAGATTTTCGTCTGATATCAAAATCGTGCATAGCAATTCACGTGTATCGATCCCGTGTATTCATTTTAGTGTCCCTTCTGCACCAAATAATTATTAGCCAGGCGGTGTCGGTGTGCTTCATGTCTTCCAACAAGTGCCGGAGTGTCGCGGCCCTGTGCAAGTACACTGTGGAAGCCGATGTCTCTTAGTTTCAGGGCAATTATGTCCTACACGTGTTCTTTAGCTGTTATTTTCTTCTCCACTCAATTTCTTTGTCTTTCAAGACACTTGTCAGCTCTTCCATTTCTTCTTTTGGCCATTTAATGTTTTGCTTTGTTAGGTTTTTTTTTCGTTTTTGTGGTGCTTCTTTCATCATGTTCATTCTCGGTGAGAAATGGAGATAAATTATTGTGAATTTATGCTAAAGAAATTTTAAATACTGCGAAATTGTAAGTGTTGTATCCATAAGGTCAAGCTTACCCGGAATCTTGTTCATACGGGCACTAACACGGAACGATCGCTTCGTGTTAGCGCGCTACCACAGAGATTTCTCTGTGGTAAATCTTCCGTGTTAAGCTTCGAGGTATAGTTAACACGATACTTGATCAGACGGGCGCTAACACGAAGCTACCTCAGAGGTAGCTTCGTGTTAGCTTAACACGAACTTACCCCTAAGCTAGCCTGAATCCTTCTGGCCTCTAATGGCGGCGCCTTTTTTTACCCACAAAATACTAAGATCTTTCATGGTTGAAAATTAAAAAAGCCCCCAAAAACATTTTGTGTCTTCAATATGCAAAGTTATAACTTGTGTTCATGTTCATGTTCAAAATACATTGGATTTGAAATCATTAAAAGACTATGATATGAACACAAATTATAACTTTAACTGCATATTAATGAAACAAAATGTTGGTTTTTTAAAGTCACCATGAATGATTGTAGCATTTAGCTCTAGCTCAGTCCAGGAATGCGTCAAATCCGAAAAAAAAAAATCCTCCCGCCCGCACATCCTCTTTCAAACCTGTGGAGGACAAACAAACAATTATTTTTTTTGGGCCTAAGGAAGCTTATTAAATATAAACATAAATTTGGAACTTGTACTATTAGTAGGGATGCCCACTGTCAATACAGTTTCCACTAGAACGATTTTTCATTCACTGTGTGCGTGGACTCACACACGTATTGTCTATGGAGAAACTGATCGATACAAGAAATCCCAGGCCTGTTAAATGGCGTACATGACTTGTTTTGTTCCAAATGTAGGCCTATATCAGGGTGTTTCAAGAAATTCCTGATTCCACCAGAAAACATTAACCAAACTTTTTCCTGTTTGGTCAGTAAATAGAGAGGACCTTCCTTCATGAAGAGATCAACTTTTTTTATTGAAAAATTTAATGAGATGAGAACTACAACAGGTTGAAGTGACACTATTCCGTGCATCAGGTGTTCAAACGCAATTATCTCCGAATTCGGAGTGAATCAGACAAGCAAACTTACATACTCATAAAATTTAACTATTTTTGAAGACAAAATGTGTAGGATGTTAAGAAATTTAAGAATGTTTAAGCCTACCGCGGCCCATCTCAAATCATGCACTTCCCCGTGCACTTCTCACTACCACACAGTGTCATCGCCCCGATATCTTCATGCCAGAAAATGCCACGGTAGGTTGAATCCACAGCCACGCATGGCCATTGTATTCCCACCTGTTTAATAGTTTTTAAATGCATAGTGGGCTGACGGACATCCGACATTAGCCTGTGACTGACCTCTGTACGGTCAGCGAGCATACATTCGCCATTGTCATCTGCTTATAGACTGCCTCTACGATAGTCTCCTACACAGCCAGTTTGTGTCAGTCGGTCTGACACTCGTCGATCCTGTATGTTCGTGATAGCCACATACAGTCTAGCCCGAGACTACCTCCACGAGGGTCTATGCTGCGCTATTTAAAATCTTGAATTGTGTTCACTTTTTCAGCTCAAGACGCAAGCTACTCACTCAAGACGCAAACTGACGACTATCATATCTGTTCAAAATATATATTCGAGTGCAAGGAACCAAATCTGGTTTCTTTATACGAAATCATTTACGGGAGATATTCATCATTTTCCACCCCGGTATCCAAAGATTTATTGTCTGAATATCAATCGTGCATAGCACATTTACGTGTATCGCTCCCGTGTATTCATTTCAGTGTCTCTGGTTGTATAATGTAATTATTAACCGGGCGATGTCGGTGTGTACCATGTCCATTTCATATGCTATCCATCATGGCTTCCATGCACACACAGTGTATTGCTCAATGTAGTAAAGATAACCTTTGAGTTGGAGCAAATTTCTCAAAATTGGTAGTGATTAATGTTACCAAACTTATGCCATGATGAAATATAATAATTTTTGAAGATAAAATGTGCTGACCTTAAAAGATTGAACAATTTTTAAGACTACCGCTTTTCATTTGAAATAATGCACTTATTGTTCATCTTCTCTATGGAGATATTTTCCATGGCGGCCATCTATGATCATGCTTGAGGTTTCACCAAACAAACCATGGGTTTTGAGGTCTTATATTTTTTGTTGTATGTCAACAAAATCGATTAAATTTTCAGGATGATCTTATTTTCATGTTGTTATAAGCAAATATAATATTCCAGATAAGCTAGTTAATAAATACATTAAGAAAAAGTACCTTAAAGTTGCACTTTCTGTTAGTATTCCTTTTTGGACTTTAACTTTTTAACATGTTCTAGCAGCCCTATATAAAACCGTGACACTCGAAAGGTTTCTTTCATCAATTCCCAGCCAATAAGTTAGGTCTGAATCAATTTAAAAGTACTTCACTTTTTAGTGGACATGCCTACTATTAGTTTATTACATGTCTTGACAAATCTGTTTCGTAAAGGCCGTTAGGCCTTTCATCTTCAGAAGGCTTAATGTATAATGATGAGGGTGTTTAAAACGTGTTACTAGAATAAAAACGAACCCAAAAGTTTGATTATTGTATAAATGATTTATTTGTTATTTATAATGAAAAGAAAACAGCAATTTTCCTGATATGTCAGAGGTCAAAGTGTCCCAAAAACCCGAAAGTTACAATGACGATTGGGCTTATTCATAGTGAGCGTGTAGAATAATTCAAATATCATAGATATACTTTTGTAGGTCCTGTGGTTTTTGAGTTATGTTGTACAGAGGGCTGAAACAACAACACTTTTTTAAAACG
The DNA here is from genome assembly GCF_039555335.1 of Amphiura filiformis. NCBI lineage: Eukaryota > Metazoa > Echinodermata > Ophiuroidea > Amphilepidida > Amphiuridae > Amphiura > Amphiura filiformis. The sequence goes on along the minus strand of NC_092638.1, from coordinate 35,600,838 downwards.
TACATAACTCATTATACTAATTAACAATAAAGTAAGCAAGTTTTCCAAAGTATATGATTTATAGTAATGAACTTCTGCAAAACACAAATTAAGTGTTATTTTTCAATAATATATATTGATTCAGATAATGAAAATCTGCTTCGATCAACAATACCTTGTTACCCTTAACCCATATTCACATTCATGCTGGGCATGCTGAAAAATACCATGAATATGACCTTGTTAAGTGATAATTGTGTTTACTTTATTGATTATTGACTCAATGACCCAGTATACCTGAAATGATAATTGTCTCCTCTCTAAACTGAGAAGTTAAAAGGGCATTTCGTGATCCACAGCCTCATTCCCCCCACTTTTCTCAAAAAAAGTTGAGATTTTTATATCACTGGAAACAATGTTTATGTACAAAATATTTCTTGCAGATTAATTCGTTTAATTGGAGCAGTGTAATACTCATAATCATGCATAACTCGCGAGCGCAAAATCGGGATCGACTGAAATTTTGGGAATAGGTTTATTTCGTGGATATCTAAGGCAAAGTAAAAAATAAAACATGTTTCACGTCCTGGTTTTCAAAAAAAGGAGGAAGAGAAAGATGTGGAAAACGAGCAAGGTACACCAACTTGATGTGGGAAAGTAGTAAAACCTGCAAAACAACAAGGATAATGATTTGTTGTTTTTGCAGGTTTAGCACTGTTGTAAGCCTTGGAACTGGTAATTTTTGATATCGAACTTACCACTTCCTATGCCTCCATTTGCTGGTTTTGCAAAAACAACAAGGATATTGTTTGTTGTATTTTACTTGTTTCCCCACATCAAGTTGGTGTACCTTGCTCGTTTTCCTTTCTGTTGTTTATATTCAAGGTATCCTCTTGTATCATTTATTGATCCTTGATGTGTTTTGTGTCCTCGTCCGTTGGATTCACCATTACCCACTTTTTTTTTTGTATATGGGGCCCCGGAGGGGGCTTTTTATTTTCTATTTTGTATTGCAAAATTGGTGTAAATCCCCATACTTGGAGCTATTTTAGCGTGTACAATGTAGCAATGGAAACAGGCCTTCCTGTTGAAGTCAAATGTTTATTGCTTCGGAATGACAATGGGCTGAGATTGAACGTACCAGCCCAGAGGATGATTTAAGGAAGCCCCATCATGCACTGTAAAAGTGTATCAGTAGAGTTTCAACTGCCACTATATTTTTCAAATCCCATCTGTGCAAAAGATGTTGTTTAAGAATTGCCCGTGTGTCATTATTACTTGGTCGATTTCAGATGTAAAGTGATGTATGCACGAAGGATAAATCACACCTTCTGTAGATAAGATAACATATAAAATGTGAAATCGACCAACTTTTTGAAGGTGTTTTTATTGTAATATATCTGTCCAAATTCAAATTTAACCATGCACGTGTACGTGTGTATGCAGTGGGCGGGCAGTGGTGTCATGTTCACCCCACAGCTATGCTAACCGCAAGACTTGCTGGGTGCTTAAATCATCCTCTGGTAGGCCTACCAGCCGTGGGGCGTGCAATACAGCCTCCCCGTTTTGGGCCCGTGCTCCATAGCCAAAATTATCAAAAAAGTATCATTATCACCTTCAAAACATGCGGAATCTTCAATTACATGCTTATGAAGCTTGCATATTTTCAAAAGAAAACGAGAAAGGCGCTATAACTGATAATAGCGATATTAGCGCTCTTTTTTATACTAGACGCAATTGCGCTATTTTGTCATTCGTTTCTACACATAATTGCGATAATAGCACTGCTATTATCAAAAGTGCTAATTTCGCTATTATCAGTGTATTTTTTAGACTTAGAAGAAAATCAGTTTGGTGAAAATGGCTCTTAGACAAAATTGCGCAATTTTGCAATTTTCACTTTACCCCACCACTCAAGTGATAATAGCGCTATTTCGCTATTTTCAAAAATGGCCTTTAAACAAAATTGCGCAATTATGCAATTTTCACTTTACCCCACCACTCAAGTGATAATAGCGCTATTTCGCTATTTTCAAAATGGCCTTTAGACAAAATTGCGCAATTATGCAATTTTCACTTTACCCCACCACTCAAGTGATAATAGCGCTATTTCGCTATTTTCAAAATGGCCTTTAGACAAAATTGCGCAATTTTGCAATTTTCACTTTACCCCACCACTCAAGTGATAATAGCGCTATTTCGCTATTTTCAAAATGGCCTTTAGACAAAATTGCGCAATTTTGCAATTTTCACTTTACCCCACCACTCAAGTGATAATAGCGCTATTTCGCTATTTTCAAAAATCGCCTTTAGACAAAATTGCGCAATTTTGCAATTTTTACTTTACCCCACCACTCAAGTGATAATAGCGCTATTTCGCTATTTTCAAAATGGCCTTTAGACAAAATTGCGCAATTTTGCAATTTTCACTTTACCCCACCACTCAAGTGATAATAGCGCTATTTCGCTATTTTCAAAATGGCCTTTAAACAAAATTGCGCAATTATGCAATTTTCACTTTACCCCACCACTCAAGTGATAATAGCGCTATTTCGCTATTTTCAAAAATGGCCTTTAGACAAAATTGCGCAATTATGCAATTTTCACTTTACCCCACCACTCAAGTGATAATAGCGCTATTTCACTCTTTTAAAAAATGGCCTTTAGACAAAATTGCGCAATTTTGCAATTTTCACTTTACCCCACCACTCAAGTGATAATAGCGCTATTTCGCTAAATTTGTCAAAATGGCCTTTAGACAAAATTGCGCAATTTTGCAATTTTCACTTTACCCCACCACTAAAGTGATAATAGCGCTATTTCGCGATTTTTAATAATGGCCTTTAGATAAAATTGCGCAATTTTTCAATTTTCACTTTACATCACCACTCAAGTGATAATAGCGCTATTTCGCTATTTTCAAAATGGCCTTTAGACAAAATTGCGCAATTTTGCAATTTTCACTTTACCCCACCACTCAAGTGATAATAGCGCTATTTCGCTATTTTCAAAATGGCCTTTAGACAAAATTGCGCAATTTTGCAATTTTTACTTTACCCCACCACTCAAGTGATAATAGCGCTATTTCGCTATTTTCAAAAATGGCCTTTAGACAAAATTGCGCAATTATATCTTTTGATTCGCGTGATAGACACTTGTAAGGGTAACAGTAAGGAATGTGTGTTATTAACTGCAATGTCAATGAAAACAAACAAAGTTACCTGCTTTGAATACATTAGGCTTGCGTTACATTCTTGTATGTTTTTGTTTGTTTACTCATCGTGGAGCTGCATGTGAAAGGTTCCGATTATCATGATTGTTTGTTTACGATCATGTGATGAATCATGTGATTAAACGGGACTGTCACCATTTTGTAGAGTGGGGGCGCTATGTTTATTTAATAATAACAGACGATGCTGGACATGACATGTGTGTTTTGTCGTGTTTTATAGTTTATGTTGTAGTCATTTTTTCGGATAAGCCGTCGTCGTGGTCTGCAATAATGATGAGGCCGTCGGCGTGGTGGGAGGGCTAAAATTGGTAAATGGCGTTTCAAAAATAGTTGCCCCTATGTTTGGCCCCTTCCATTTTGTTCCATTGCAAAGTCGTTGATGAATATTTACGCGGTTACTTGGTGTGTAGGCCTATTTTTGTCATGTACAAATTTTTTCAATGTGTATCGCGTCCGACCACTGCTGCATTGGCGTTAATTAGATGGTGCTCCTAATTAAAAAGGAATAAGAATTAATGGCCCCTTCCATAGAAGACAAACATGTCGCGATTTGTATAGTCGCATCCATTTGCATGAAAAGTGTGATGATCTGTCTGAAGGTAGACTGTTAAACGATATCGCAAGTGTGTGTTATTTCAATATAATTAGGATAAAGAGAGTGGAATATCAAGTGTCGCAAATGTTAATATTAAGGTGGGTGCGACTCTGTCTTAGACTTTAGTACAGGGATCGATCTATACGATGATTATTTTCGGCAGGTTGACATTTAAAATACACGTAACCGATGCACCACGCATTTGAATAGCAGAGCGGTACTGCACAGTGCCGCTTGTTACCTGTCCATGATGATGATTATTATGATACTTATAGACGTACATCATCATTCATGAAAATGGCAAATGCACTAATGCTGCCGATATTCGGCTGTTCCATCTTGCGACCTCGCACACGAAGAGGACACTTACCATTGCTATTGCACTCAATGGGAGAAATCACAAAACATGACATAAAAGAAAGGTATTTGGATACAAAACATGCAAAAGTTGTATTTATGACCAGGGAAATTGACTTGATTTCCCAGTGAACTAATTTTGCAATAACATACACGCAGCAGCCCAAAAGTTTCGAGAACATGCTGCAAGTGGGACCGAAACGGAACATGCTCCAAGTCATGGATTAAACGGAATAATTACCAAAGACAAGGCAAATGAGTGGTATTTTTGTTTTGAAAAATTGACTTTCAACTGAAAGGCCCTGTACAAAGCATTAAGGATTTTGCAATGACCCCTTTCAGAACCGTGACAAGTGGGTAAATGCAATAGATGGAAAAACCCGTTCGGCTGCTGCATGTATGTTATTAAGAAAAATAGAAACACATTTTGGCCGTAAATCCCCAGATGTGAAGGAAATGCGTAACCATCAGACCTAACACGTCAGACCTAAGAGTTCACACTTTCTTACTTGCCCTGCGGGGCTCTTCCGTTTTGATCCCACTTGGAGCACGTTCTCGAAACGTTTCCGCTGCTGCGTGTATGTTATTAAAGAAATGAGCAGTTCAGTTTCTTTCTTACCCTGCGGGGCTCTTCCGTTCTGGTCCCACTGGGAGTATGTTCTCGAAACGTTTGGGCTGCTGCGTGTATGCGTAAACGTTGAACAGTAGAATGAAGAGGTAAAGTTAAATTCTCAAAATTTCTCAATAACAGTTCGCACTTAAACTGCATAAACATCAATTTCTTAAGAAAGACCTAACACATCAGACCTAACAGTTCACACTTCCTTACTTGACTGCGGGGCTCTTCCGTTGTGGTCCCACTGGGAGCATGTTCTCGAAACGTTTGGGCTGCTGCGTGCATGTTATTGGGAAAATTAGCAGTTCACAGTTTCTTTCTTGCCCTGCGGGGTTCTTCCGTTCTGGTCCCACTTGGAGCATGTTCTCGAAACGTTTGGGCTGCTGCGTGTATGTTATGAAAAAATTAGCAGTTCACAGTTTATTTCTTGCTCTGCGGGGCCCTTCCGTTCTGGTCCCACTTGGAGCAAATAGAAACACATTTTGGCCGTAAATCCCCAGATGTGAAGGAAATGCGTAACCATCAGACCTAACACGTCAGACCTAAGAGTTCACACTTTCTTACTTGACCTGCGGGGCTCTTCCGTTTTGGTCCCACTTGGAGCACGTTCTCGAAACGTTTCCGCTGCTGCGTGTATGTTATTAAAGAAATGAGCAGTTCAGTTTCTTTCTTACCCTGCGGGGCTCTTCCGTTCTGGTCCCACTGGGAGTATGTTCTCGAAACGTTTGGGCTGCTGCGTGTATGCGTAAACGTTGAACAGTAGAATGAAGAGGTAAAGTTGAATTCTCAAAATTTCTCAATAACAGTTCGCACTTAAACTGCATAAACATCAATTTCTTAAGAAAGACCTAACACATCAGACCTAACAGTTCACACTTCCTTACTTGCCCTGCGGGGCTCTTCCGTTGTGGTCCCACTTGGAGCATGTTCTCGAAACGTTTGGGCTGCTGCGTGCATGTTATTAAAAAAATTAGCAGTTCACAGTTTCTTTCTTGCCCTGCGGGGTTCTTCCGTTCTGGTCCCACTTGGAGCATGTTCTCGAAACGTTTGGGCTGCTGCGTGTATGTTATGAAAAAAATTAGCAGTTCACAGTTTATTTCTTGCTCTGCGGGGCCCTTCCGTTCTGGTCCCACTTGGAGCAAATAGAAACACATTTTGGCCGTAAATCCCCAGATGTGAAGGAAATGCGTAACCATCAGACCTAACACGTCAGACCTAAGAGTTCACACTTTCTACTTGATTTGCGGGCTCTTCCGTTTTGGTCCCACTTGGAGCACGTTCTCGAAACGTTTCCGCTGCTGCGTGTATGTTATTAAAGAAATGAGCAGTTCAGTTTCTTTCTTACCCTGCGGGGCTCTTCCGTTCTGGTCCCACTGGGAGTATGTTCTCGAAACGTTTGGGCTGCTGCGTGTATGCGTAAACGTTGAACAGTAGAATGAAGAGGTAAAGTTAAATTCTCAAAATTTCTCAAGACCTAACACATCAGACCTAACAGTTCACACTTCCTTACTTGCCCTGCGGGGCTCTTCCGTTGTGGTCCCACTTGGAGCATGTTCTCGAAACGTTTGGGCTGCTGCGTGCATGTTATTAAAAAATTAGCAGTTCACAGTTTCTTTCTTGCCCTGTGGGGTTCTTCCGTTCTGGTCCCACTTGGAGCATGTTCTCGAAACGTTTGGGCTGCTGCGTGTATGTTATGAAAAAAATTAGCAGTTCACAGTTTCTTTCTTGCGCTGCGGGGTCCTTCCGTTCTGGTCCCACTTGGAGCATGTTCCCGAAACGTTTGGGCTGCTGGGTGTATGTTATTAAGGAAATTAGAATCTGGAAATTGCAAAATGTAGGGCAAAATTGCGCCATTTTGTGGAAATAGCGGAATAGCGCAATTATCACTTGAATGAGGAGGTAAAGTGAAAATCTGAAAATTGTGTCATTTAGCGCAAAATTGCGCAATTTTGTTGAAAATAGCGGAATAGCGCAATTATCAGTTCAATAAAGAGGTAAAGTGAAAATTTGAAAATTGCGCAATTTAGCGCAAAATTGCGCAATTTTTTGAAAATAGCGGAATAGCGCAATTATCACTTGAATGAAGAGGTAAAGTGAAAATCTGGAAATTTGAAAATTGCGCAATTTAGCGCAAAATTGCGCAATTTTGTTGAAAATAGCGGAATAGCGCAATTATCACTTCAATGAAGAGGTAAAGTGAAAATCTGAAAATTGCGCAATTTAATTGCGCAATTTAGCGAAAATAGCGGAATAGCGCAATTATCACTTGAATGAAGAGGTAAAGTGAAAATCTGGAAATTTGAAAATTGCGCAAATTTTGCGCAATTTTGTTGAAAATAGCGGAATAGCGCAATTATCACTTCAATGAAGAGGTAAAGTGAAAATCTGAAAATTGCGCAATTTAGCGCAAAATTGCGCAATTTTTGAAAATAGCGGAATAGCGCAATTATCACTTGAATGAAGAGGTAAAGTGAAAATCTGGAAATTTGAAAATTGCGCAATTTAGCGCAAAATTGCGCAATTTTTTGAAAATAGCGGAATAGCGCAATTATCACTTCAATGAAGAGGTAAAGTGAAAATCTGAAAATTGCGCAATTTAGCCCAAAATTGCGCAATTTTTTGAAAATAGCGGAATAGCGCAATTATGCGTAATTTGGTTGAAAATAGCGGAATAGCGCAATTATCACTTCAATGAAGAGGTAAAGTGAAAATCTGAAAATTGCGCAATTTAGCGCAAGATTGCGCAATTTTGATGAAAATAGCGGAATAGCGCAATTATCACTTGCATTTTGTGAAAGTTTCATAATTGCAATGTTGACTTCATAATTGCGCTAATTTCAAAATGGGGTTGATAATTGCGCTAATTTGAACAAGTTATTATCATAATTGCACTATTTTCATCATAATTGCAACGTTGAGTTCATAATTGCGCTAATTTCAAAATGCAGTTGATAATTGCGCTAATTTCAACAAGTTATTGTCATAATTGCGCTATTTTCATTGAGCATTGTGAAAGATTCATAATTGCAATGTTTAGTTCAAAATTGCGCTAATTTCAAAATGGGGTTGATAATTGCGCTAATTTGGAAAAGTTATTATCATAATTGCGCTATTTTCATGGAGCATTTTGAAAGTTTCATAATTGCAACGTTTAATTCATAATTGCGCTAATTTCAAAAGATGGTTGATAATTGCGCTAATTTCAACAAATTCTTATCATAATTGCGCTAATTTCAAAGCCTCACATTGATAATTGCATATTAGCAGTCAGTGTTGCTATTCTGTGTTAATATCGCTATTGTCAGTTCCAGCGCCTTTATGAAGAAAACACAGTTAACATGCAGAGCCATGCTTACCATTGGGCCATTCCAGATAAAACATGCACCCTCCCTATAGAGGACGCTTAGCTATGCATGACTGAACACATCCCACAATGCTCCCTGTCCAAATAAGGTTACATAATAGAGTAAACACTTGATATCTAATCAAAATGAAACTTTGACCTCATGAATATAACAGTCCACTATGACAAGGGAATATTGACAAGTTCTTGGTTTAAGTCTATAAAAATGATCCATGCAGCTTGATGGTGTAAAATGTAGACTGGTATGAAGACCTAAATATTGTGTAAATTGTGTAAATCACCCCCCCCTTCAAAAATGGAACAAAAACTTAATCAAATGTAATAATTGTCTACACCTTAGGTCAATCCCCTAATCCTAAACCTAATCCTATAACCCTAATTTCGTGTAAAATTACATGAAGCAATATTGAACCAAACCTGGTCAGAAGAATTCCCCGTGCCAAGATGCATCCAGTTAGTGCTGATGTGTTTTACACAAAGTGCCCGGCCCAACTTACTAATAATTAGCAGACGACGTGAGGGCCACACCAGAGCACCACCACAAGCTTCCGAGTCAAATTGTGTAACCCGCAAAATAGGCCTCTTAAAAATTGAGCTTTTTTGTTACATTTTTCAAGAAATATGTGACTCAGATACATTGTTTTGATGCCATATTAAAACTGGGATGGTGTCGGTGAAAGTACATGCTGAGAAAATGATTTTACATCTGTTCAGCGGGACTACTTTAAATGCAATAGGGCAAATAGATATCCTTGAATATGATGGTGGTGACTTGTTTGTATACAGTACAGAGATGGTTTGAGTTCGATATGCAATATCTGGATTGACTATTCCAAAGTGCTCTTGTTTTTATTATTGTAGTCTGCAAAAAGTTGACTTGTAATCATAAATCTAAGCAGGAAAAAAAAATATGTACACAAAATATCAGAAAAGACTGGATTAGGCCGATGTATGTAGAAAGACATGTAAAATATCTGTCAGCGATATGCAAACAAGACTAGTTTCCATCCTGCGCGAAATTCAATGAATTAGATTTCTCAGTGTTCGATAGTTTTTTGATGTATGATTCTTGCACAGCTATCATGAGTAAAGCACATTTGTCACGTGTGAGTATAAAGTAAAACCTGGGGAAAAGACCGAAATATGTGTAAGCTTATCAAAAAAAATTTTTATAACTATCCAGAGCCTACCTGGTTGGCTACCACCATACATGTATACTGTACGGGCTGCATGCATGGTTGCAAAATTCAGCACTCCATGCCTGGCTGAGCTATTATCAGTCTTGCATGGTACATGAGACAGCTAAGGACTGCCTTTTGAGGAGAGCGAGAGCAATCGCTCTCTACTGTTCTCCTTAAATCTGATATAGGAGAGCAATTTTTAGCTCTCCTTAAATTAGTTGAACATTCTCTCCTTAACAATTAATCCATTTTAATGTAAATGCTCTTATTTGAAACAGCTCTCCTGAAAGGCTCCAGAAGAGTTATTTAATGCTCTCTTGCCAATTCCAAAACTAAGACTGTGTGTGTGTCGGTCTCCATAGCAACACGTAACACAGCACAGACTATCTTCAGCATGTTCACTGTGTATAATACGGGGCTGTGCAATAATTATGAGCGAGGGGGGGGGCAGCAACATGGTCATGCCATGGGCAAGAAATCCTAAAAATTTGGCATGTGCAATTCAAGGGGGGGGGGGGGAGATTTGTTGGCTGGCCGGGGGGGGGGGATTTGTGGCAGGCCTAGAAGTAAGTGATTTTTGCTGGGCCGTTCAGAAATTCTACCCCTGGGGCTCATAATTATATTGCACGGCCCCTAAGGCTTAAGTAGAATTCTGTAGAAATCCGAGAAAACAGAATTGAATTGTCACTGCCAAAGCGTACCCTTGCCTTGTACACAATATGCAACATTAGCACACAGCCAATTGTGTTTGCCTGTATTCAGTATTCACACACTATAATATAGAGTGATCTTTATATTCACCTCGAAGGTCAAAGTTTCATTTTGATTACATAACAAGTGTTTATCTTGGCTCAACCCATTGTTTGATATGGTAATTTTATTTGGACAGGGTGCATTCTGGGATGTGTTCAGTCATGCATATATAAGCGCCCTCTATACCCCCTGTGCACTCTTTATCTGGAATGGCCCATTATCAACTCTATTGTACACCTTTCTGTATTTCTTAATAAGGCAAACAAATTCGTGTACATTCTAATCTTGTTATAACTGTATGACTACAAGCATCTCACTTATATTTGCATCCAATTTTGTAAGTATATTTTGTTATTACTATCAATAAACCATCAAGAATTAAACAATAATTGTGTATATCTCTGTCTTTGAGTCACATTTGTATACCATATGCAACTTGGACCTCGGGGGGAGGGGGGCACTCAATTTTGGAAGTGACGGGTATGTGCCTACCGGAGTCGCGAAGTATATAGGCCTATCGGGTACAAAGCGTTATTTTTAAAACTAAGGGGTCATTGGGTACAAACAAAATAAAAAAAGGGGGTCATCGAATATAAGATTTAAAGAAAGGGTCATCGGGTAGAAAATTGTGAGAAAATGTAGCCAAATGTTGAAACTTTCGGCATAATTTTGGACAAATGAAGCAAAATTGGACAGTTTCGGCATTTTTTAGTTGCATTTTGATGATGCTATTATAGAAAAAAGGGGTTATGGGTAGCCGCAACCAAAGACAGGGGTTCATTGGGTAGCTGCAACCAGTGTTGTAGTCGAGTCCTCATCATCCGAGTCCGAGTCCGAGTCCTTGGTGTCCGAGTCCAAGTCCGAGTCCGAGTCCCTGTCAATTTCTGAGGTCCGAGTCCGAGTCCGAGTCCGAGTCCTCAATGTTCGAGTCCGAGTCCGAGTCCGAGTCCTTATGTATCAAATTCAAGCCCCGGGGTTTTCACCAATACTTTATCAACGTAGGCCTATACTTAACCAGAATTTTAGTTCTATATTACATTCATGTAAATACATAATGTGCTAGTCATACCTAGCATGCCAGGTATTGTTTTGGGGCTGTGCAATAATTATGCGGAGCCCGGGGAGGGGTGAAATTGCAAAAAATGTTTATCCCCTCTCGGCCTGCCAAAATCGCTTGCTCCCCCCCCCGGCCTGCCAAAATCTTTGCACCCCTTTGGATCCCAATTTACAAACCTTAAAATAAGGCATGAGAATTCCAGCATTTTTGTGGTCCCAATTTCCACACTTTTCTTTATTTTTAGCCCGTTTTTGGCCTTTTTAGCCTCATTTCACGCACTTTTCCAGGTTTTTTATTTAAACATTTCAGGGTTTTTTCATGGATGATCATTCTTATGCCTATTAAATGGTATACATGTAGATATATGTTGTGAGCGGAGCGAGCAGGGAAAATTGCATATGTAAGCGTTTTTAGAGCGTTTTATTTTAAAGGTGCCCCATATGTGCCCAAAATAGCTTGTTTCCCTCTCTTGATTAGCCAAAAATTGCTTCCACCGTCCCTTTTATCGGCCAAAAATTCGTACCTCAATTTTACCCCCCCAATAGAATGCTCATAATTTTTGCTCAGCCCTTAGGTAGCATACCTTGGAAACAGAGTATAATCACAGACTCACAGTAACTTTTTAGGCTTGTGTTTTAAAGAGGTAAAAGATGCAATATAATAATCAAATATGACGTCACTACCAAACTTCAGGTGTTAAACGAAGGGGTGTTGGATCTGGCTGTAGGCCTATGCAGTATTATTCCGGGGATGGGGGGGGTCACTCACATGTAAAGGTGGTACGGGTATGTGCGGCGGTAAAGGGTCCCTTTTGCAGGTTCTCCGGCAGTTCCTTAGACCCGCATTTGCATCATATATATGCTCCAGTTCATTGAGCCTAACACTCTGAAAATTGTATATAGCTCTTTAGATCAAATTGGAAACATTTTGAATTTGTTAGCTCAAAGCCTATAATTTGGCCAATTTTAGTTCACAGACCTCCACAAAATGTTGAAATTTCAGTTCATCAAGCCCCTATTTTGCCCCCAAATCAGTTCTTAGTTTCCAAAGTTCGGTGCAGCAAACTCAAAATTTAACTTGAGTGCCCCAGGGTATTTATTATTCATGTACATTCTAGACTTGCACTAACCATGCTAACAAAGCAGTCATGTCCAAACAAACGAATATGATTAAAATCCATTTAACCAATTAAAGATATAACTGAAAGTAATCTTGCTTTTTGGTTGTACTTTTATTTACAAACTGAATTTATTTGCATGCAAACTTGCTTAAATTAATCATGTGATGTGATCATTGATCAAGCATAAGAAGAAGTTTACAATGAACGAAAATAAAAGACCTAAAAAGACCCTATTTTGCCGGACTCGAGGAGGACTCGAAGCCGAGTCCCCGAGTCCTTGGGGAGTCCGAGTCCGAGTCCGAGTCCTTAGCTTCCGAGTCCAAGTCCGAGTCCGAGTCCATGAAAAAAGGACTCGAGTCCGGACGCGAGTCCGAGGCCGAGTCCCGAGTCCTCCAACACTGGCTGCAACTAAAAAAAAAGGGGGGTCATCGGGTATGGATTGTAAAGTCCATTTTATCACGTTAAAATTGGGAAAATAATAGAATCCAAATTATATGACTTTGGTCTTGTTGCGATGCATTGCACTATTACATATTTTCTTATACCAAAAAACAGCAAAATACATAAAAATTAATGTGACTGATTGAGACAGTCCGACTCTTTTTATGGTTTTTACAACTCAATTAAAAATTTGATACGATTGATTCGAAATATACTACAAAAAATAAGGTCTCTCGTCCCAACGCGCAGTCGGGCTTTCTTGTTAGAACGAGCCATTCCCTCATACATTATGTTTAGTCGTGCTTTGTGTTTAAGAAAGGAACACTGCGAGTTCTCAACTATGAGGTCTATACCTACACGCAAGTGTGTCCATTAATTACGGAATACTGCGAATTCTCAACTATGTCCACGCCGACTGCGCCAACATAAAACCAAGACCTATAAGCCCTCTATCGAATTCAGAACTACGTCTGCGCCGACTGCGCCAACATAAAACCAAGACCTACACGCAAGTGTGTCTATGTCCTATTAAGAAGCATGCTGTTTTCAAAGCCCCATATCGAATTCAGAACTACGTCTACGCCGACTGCGCCAACATAAAACCAAGAATAAGCCCTCTATTGAATTCAGAAGTACGTCTGCGCCGACTGCGCCAACATAAAACCAAGAATTGCGTGCATATCCTATTTGGACATGGACGCACTTGGTTAATGGCCCATGGTGTGGAACCTTGGACGTACTCAAATAATGAGTTTTCAACGGCGTCTACGCCGACCAACGCCGTCGGGCTGTTTTCAACCAACACGCCCTCTCTGTCTGAAATTATTTGTCCAAATACCAGAATCCAAAAAGCCATGTCGTGACTGTAGGGGATTATTTGTCCAACTACTAGATAGATGGCGCTTCGTTGAAGACACTGCGTCTACGCCGACCAACACCGTCGGGCTGTTTTCAACCAACACGCCCTCTCTGTCTGAAATTATTTGTCCAAATACCAGAATCCAACTTAGCCATGTCGTGACTCTAGGGGGATTATTTGTCCAACTACTAGATAGATGGCGCTTCGTTGAAGACATTTGTCCAAGAACCAAAATGTAAAAGAAATTATGATGTGACTATAGGGGGATTATTTGTCAAAATACAAGAAAATATCAAATTGAGGGGGCTATTCCCTTCGAAGCAGCTCGGGGCTGTGCCCTTGGTGTGGTGGGTATTGTGTAGTTATGCCAATTGTTGGTATCCATCTTGAAACGTTTTTGAACATATAATCGCAACTTCAACATAGGCTTACCACGTGACAAGCAAAGACAGAAAACGTACTATTTTTTGGAATTTTATTTGCTTAAAAACATTAATGTGTATTAATAGCGCTCAATTGTTAATAACTGCGTGTTCTACATACAGAAATCCGACAATAAATGGGCCTCTCATACATGTACATTGCACAATACATTATATCGATTTTGACTCGCCGCGCGCTGCACGTGCTACTACTCCTATATACATGTGTCAGTATATTGGAGCCTACCATTTTTCGTGTAGGCCTTATAATAGGCGAATCCAACAAGCCAAGTCATGGTCAGGATTTGGTCGGCCATTACTGGGTCCCCGCAGCACCAAACTGGTGTTGTGACTGCCCAATTGGGTAGATTAAAGCAGCTTAAAAATCGATGTTAGATTATTTTGTGTTGTATAAACTGTCATCATTCTTTTGTCTACATGTAACACGGGTGATAGAATGCAGTTTAAAATCCCTTCAAGGCCGCATCATTTCACATTTTAGATGAGATGGACCCGACGGGGACCCAGCTATGGCTGCCATTGAGGTGTAGGAATGCGTGAAATTGGATTCGTCTATACACGGTCTGGATTTTTGCATTTTATAGGAGAAGTCCACGTGGGTCCCCAAAAGTTTCTTCCAGATATTGGAGATTAGATTCCCATAAAGACGAAACGGTAATTTTTAGTGGGGACCTACGTAAATTTTACATAAAATTTTCACAATCAATTCAGTGTTAATTTCCACTAAATTCAGAAAATATTTTGGCGTATATAAAATTGAAATAAAATTCTCTGCTTTCTAAACCACATAAACTGTAGCACCATTGGGTATCACGAATCGTCAAATATGATGTACAGTTAATATTCAAATATTTTTTTATACATTATGATGCTTCAGTTTTGAAATATTTAATTGAAACCCCTCCCACTCGGCTATTTTAAAAAGGTAATCGGGCTTCCTCAGCATGTGCAAGAAAATAGCATTATTTTTTTTTCTTATTCTAGCAGCCTTTTAGAAATACTGGTGAACGGCGTCCACTGCTGTACAGTAGTCGGAGTCAATTTGTGTTTTTTAAATTCCTTCCCACAATGCAATATCCCGCCGGCGAATACGAAGGGCGGTCAGTAATTTAATGAGAGTTGACTTGTAACCACATAATGGATTATTTTCATGGCATTTTTCTATGGTCACATAAACACTGTACCTTTCAAACAATACATCTAAAAATTACATCGCACACTTGATTACGTAACAGTATTAGCATAAAATCAATGGTCTACAGTCACTGGTTGAAAATGATTTTTTTAAGGGAACTAAGAGGCTGAAATGAGATATTGCTGTATATTTTAGATTTTCTCGGGAATTAAAGTATGGAGAGTGCTGCAGCTTTTTCTGGAGTAGTAGACTATAGTAGACCACAGACGTGCAGCTCATATAACCATTTTTGTCGGACTGGAAAGGTTTTAGTTTACTTTTATTAGGGAACAACCCAAAAGTTCGATGAAGCCCTATAAACGAAAGTCCTTTCGTTAGTGGGGGAGGGGGTCAGAAAGTCCGATTACGTTAGTAAAAAAGTAGTTAAAACATCGGTCAAAGTTGATCTTTTTTTAAGGATGTGATATATCATTTTCAAATTTTATTTTTTTCCGAAGTACGATATTGACATTTTACAGTGGTATCTTCAAAATGATTTCAAACCAATATGGAATGCAGTACTCGCAACCCGCAACGTCATAAGTTCATTTTTAAAACAGCTGTCCAAGCAAACACAAAACGTTTTAAAACGATTTAAGCATGTTATATCTGGTTTGGTTTTTTGGTTTTGGTAAAAACGTTTTAATAACATTGAAATGTCGGGTTATATCAGGAAACTTCGATATCTGGGAATTGCGACTAAAAAAGGTCACGATTAACACAAGTGGTATATCAGCTCTATACGAACTGAAGAGAAATAGGTCAGTTTATTTCCCGGAATTTGGTCACATTTAATCAATATGATAAAATATTTTAAATATTTTTCATGGTATAAGAACTATATATTCTACAGTCTGATCAGCTCGTAATCGGCGGGAATTGTTAGACTTTTATCATTACGCCGAAAAGTAGACCCACATTAAAAGTGTCATGGTTGAACTATCTGGTCTCTATTGTGCTTGTTAAAGAAAGAGACAACGTATCGGACTTGAATGAATAGTTTGTGATGCTTCTGACAAGATATCACAAGATAATTTTCGAAATAAAATATATAGATATTAATCCGCGCTGTTATAAGGCCCGCCGATTACGAGCTGATCAAAGTATATAGTAAATCAGTTATTTTAATATGCAGGATATTAATCATTTTGCAAATGGTTATATATTGGTCATGAAAACGTTTAAAACGTTTTGTATGAAAACACACTACAAAACTATTTCTAAAATGTGTTCAAAATGTTATTGTAAAATATTTTTTTAAGAACATTATGTTAGAATATTTATATATAGGAGGTTATCAAAAAATGTTTTAAATGTTTAATATGAAAACGTTTTTTACCCTTTATATAACCCGACATTTAAAGGTTTTCTAGCAACCTTTTCTAACCTTGGTGGCGAATGATGTCGAAAACGTTTTGTGTTTGATACCAGATTCTTCAATTTTACCCTCCCCAGGGCTCATAATTATTGCACAGCCCCTAATTTGTGTCAAATATATATGTGTTATTTTTGGCAATAACAAGGTTTTTCTTTCTATAAACATTTTGATATTGCCAACAATAGCAAACATGAAAATTTAATTTATTTTTTTCTGCCATTTCTGTTGACTAATCCCCAAACATTAAAACGGGAGTCTCCCTAGAAAATATTTGAAACCGTAATTAAATACAACTGTTATTCAACTATTGTTATAGGATCATAAAGAAATTCCATCCAAATATTCAATATAAATGGGGTCAAAGGTCAACTCTCATTACATACTGATCCACCCTCGTGTATAGAGGAACATTTTGAAAGCCTGCAGCTCAATTTTCGCCAGCCCATTCGGGGCTGGTACCTGTTTCAGGTTTGGGGTCAGTTTACTCAAGAGATTATATTTTAGTGGTATTGGAATGATTTTTTTTTTTTTTGTGGTTAAATTTTTTTTTAAATATTTTAATTCGATTTGTTAGGAAAAGTAAGTATGTTTTGCCGTTTCAACGAACGAAAACGAGTGCGTATTACCAAAGTTATGTTTGACCTAATTAATTATGACTTTAAAAGTTTAAAGGCCTAAATGTAACAATAATAGTTAATATATATAGCATCATATGGTCAGCAGAAGAAAATCTGACATCACCTATGATGTCATATCAGTGTCCTTGACCGGGGGTCCTTACTCCTTGACCACTGAACAGCGTGATATCATGTTGATAACAGATCTATAGAATCAAAATCTTCATCATATCCCCGGATCATATCACAGATTCTCAACAATCTGTGATCATATGGACCATATTGATGTGAAAGTAGTTATCTATCATATCCTGTGTCGTTTTATGGATAAAAATGACTCAAAATGTTATTGATGAAATGGTTGCTATCATAAACATCAGTTTTGTCTTTTCAACGGGAAAAATCCGATGCAAAATAAAGTTTTTAGGGCCTAGCTATAATATGGGCATAATTTATGCATATAGTATTGAACAATGTACCCCATTTGACATGCACTTATAGATAAATAAATTGTCTTACTTTATTAATTTAAGTATTATAAATAAAATGACACATAACTATTTGATTCATAAAATTACATTCAACAAAATGATTGAAGAGAAAACACACAAGGCACTAGGCAGACTGTTATAGAATGGAGTATGTAAGATGCCATGTCCAAAGCTTCGCAGGAGTTTCCGACTAGCAATCAACATGATCAGCACATTCAGAAAAACACAGTTTAAGAGTGAAGATTGTAGTTAGTAACCAGTCCTTTATAAATGTGCTGGCCACTATCTATTATAATATAGTAGGCTTAAACTATACATTGCGAATTAATTAAGTTATTTTAAAATAAAATGTACATGTAAGTTAACTCAAACCGGCAGTGTATATATCGAAAGCAGTGAAATCGGACATTCCTAAGCGAAGATATTGAGTTCGTAAGTTCTGGTATTACAAAATTGGAAATTGAGATATCGTGGGTAAAAAGCTGAAAAGACAAAAAAAACCAACGACAACAACAACAACAACAACAACAAAACAAACAGACCAGAACAATTTGGAGTACATGTAATGAATTAAAAGAGTTGACTTGAGATTAGGAATTAATGTTTCCTGCTGTTTCAGTGTGCATGTTCTCATCGTTGATGGTTTGGTGGACTGTCATGTAGATGTAAGCGTGATCCTAAAAATGCCTTTCACATTGACCAAAACTAATTACAAGACCTCTTCTACATTGAGGCTGGCTTTCCCTTTTAAAGGAATTTTATTTAATTTTTATCGTGCCATAAAGTTGAAAAAGCAAACCACCTTAGGTGGTTCAGCAGATATTAATATTAATTGAGCTGAAAACCCTTTCAAGCTTTTGTCCATATTCATGCACCCCTGGCCATATTCCAGGGACCCTAAGACTAGGACAGGGAAACTTGTGTGCTCATATTGTACTGTGACAAGTCATATTAATCATTCCATAGGTATTGTTGGTCGAAGCATGGAAGCAAGGTTGAAGCAACCCAAAAAAAAAAATTATTATCTAAATCAATATATTATTATTGGAAAATAGCAATTGATGCTTTGCAAAAGTTCATTCTACAAATCATTTGAAAACGTGCTTGATTTTGTTGTGAGTGAGTTATACGTTTTACAAAAGTTTTGTTGTTTCAGCCCTCTTTACAACATAAGCTAACATTATTACTCAACAGTATATCTGTGATATTTGAATTCTTCAACACACTCGCTATGAAATGATAGATGCAATTCTTGCGAAAGCTCACTACCATTCGCAAGATGCTGTTAACTACCAAATCGCAACATGTTGAAATAGTTGCACCTTTAACAACGAATGTTATTGTCATTAGCAATATTATTATTGCATTATGTGCAATCCGAGAATGGGTCCCGGGTGCTTAATTTCTTTCTGCAACCATAATGGGCCGCAATATATCACTAACCGCATAGTCCGAGGCAAGGTTCATTTTTGTCAGGGTTAGGGTCTTAGG